>NW_020272479.1:0-4018 GCF_003268045.1 Sipha flava
CGCTTACTTTTCAATTCGAAACAGAAAAAATATATTGGAAAAATGTGTTCACGCGAGTTTGCGCTGTTGTCAAATAGTTATCTAGTCATGGTTTACCTTTTAGAGGTGACAATGAAAATATTGGTCCACCGCACAATGGTAACTTTATGATGTGTCTTGAATTGATCGCTGAGTTTGATCCTTTTTTGGCCAATCATTTATCAAATTATGGTAATCCTGGGAAAGGTCACACTTCTTACTTATCTCATTCAACTTATGAACAATTTATTAAATTGATGGCATCTAAAGTTCAAAATAAAATAGTCGAAGAAGTCATAAGTGCACAATATTTCTTTATAATTATTGATTCAACTCCAGATATTGCACACGTTGATCAACTTTCTTTTATATTAAAGTATGTAAATGATGGAGGTTTACCGGTAGAAAGATTTTTATGTTTTTTAGAAAATATTGGACATAAATCCCAGTGTATGGCTGATGCAGTATTTTCTACTTTAAAAAAAATTTAATATTGATATTACATATTTAAGAGGTCAGTCATATGACAACGCGAAAAATATGTCTGGTCTTTACTCAGGCCTCCAGGCTAGAATTAAAGAAATTTCCCCGTTAGCTGACTTTGTTCCTTGTTCAGCACACTCTTTGAATTTAGTAGGATCATGTGCAGCAAGTTGCTGCAAGGAAGCCAATATATTTTTTAATTTTATTCAGAATATTTATACATTTTTTGCTGCATCTACTCATCGTTGGAACTTACTTAAAGTAAATTTAACCTTAAAAAGTCTCTCTGATACAAGATGGTCCGTACGAGATGATGCATGTAAAGCTCTGAACCAAAATTGGGATAACATTAAACAAAGTTTGTGTGACATATCAGAAAATATAAATGAAAAACCTAATAGGTACCCATAATGAAGCTCGTGGTTTGCTTAAATTGATGAACCGTTTTGAAGTTACCTTTATGTCATTATTTTGGGGTGATTTACTTCAACGATTTAATGTAGCTAGTAAATATCTACAATCTGTTAATATTGATGTATGTACTGTTTGTGATCAATATGAATCATTGATAAGATATGTCATAAATCTACGTTCAGATGATATGTTTACACATTATGAAAAACTAGCCTTGAGAATGTGTAAAAATAAATATGAAACAATTTATAAACGTATAAAAAGAAGGTCAAAATATCATGATGAAACAACTAATGATAATAAAATTAATTTAGCCGGTAGCTTAGAATTAAAAGTAAATACATATTTTGTGATATGTGATTCTTCAATAGAAGAATTAACAAGTAGAAAGTTAGCTTATGATAATGTGATCTCAAAGTATAGTTTTTTTTTAAAACATACCAAGATAAAATCATCAGAAGTTCGTGTTTCAGCGGAACATTTGTGTTCAATATATAAAAAAGATTTAGATGTAGTATTTATTAATGAATGTGTTCATTTCCAAAGTTACATTCAAAGTAAAAAAAATCCTCCAACAACTATAATTGCTATGAGTTCTATGTTAAAAACAGAAGAATTAGAAGACATTTACCCTTATGTGAGTATTGCTTTACACATGTTTTTATGTACTCCGTGTTCAAATTGTACTTCTGAACGGTCATTTTCAACTCTACGTCGTATTAAATCTTATGTAAGATCAACAATATCTAAAGAAAGATTAAATGCACTTGCTATATTGAATATTGAATCAGAAATAACAAAACAAATTAAATTTGAAGACATTATTGATAATTTTGCTACTATTCAATCTAGAAAAAAGTTATAAAAAATATCTTATTGTTTGTTATAATTCACTGTTTATACTATTGAATATGTTTATTATAATAAGTAGATAGTACTTCCGTTGTAAATTCTTGTTTTTCTTTATTTACTATTAAAAATGTAGAGATGTATCATACAAATTGGAATACTATGTTATTTGATAAATTTAATTTTACTTACTAGATATCAATGCGTTCCTAAGTTAAAATATATTCACTGTATTGGTACTTGGTAGAATGGCATGTGTTGAAATTGATTTGATAAAATGAAATTTGTATTCATTCATATATATTATTGGTATGTGCAAAGAACAAAGGCAAACTTATATTGTTTTTAATTTGGTTAGTTTTGTTGGTTAATAGTTTGTGTACCTACAGTTTTATAGGATTTTTCACATGCATCACCATAAAATATAAGTGTGACCCAAATATGGCTTGCCATTATTTATTATCCGGACTTAAAAAGTTATATTTTAAACATTTTAATTTAAATTACTTTTTCTACTTATTCGGTAATGGTAAGAAATCATAGGTAATAAATTTATATACCTACTTATATTATATAAATATTTATATAACTATAATACATTTAAGTTATAATTAATATGTATGAATAATACGTTTTGTGTTAAGGTATAATGAAATGGAAAGTTATTCGCGAGCGTAGCGACCGGCTTTGGTTGAGTAGTTAAAAATACATAATTGACTCTCTTTGGAGTTCTTATATATTACATTGGAAATGGGGGCGGCAAAATATTGTTGCTCGTGGGCGAAAAAATCTTAAATACGGCCCTGACAGTTAGTCATTCCTACAAAAAATGATCGAAATGACAAAAAAAGAATTATAATAATGATAATAGTTAAATTTGACGATTAAAAAAAAAATGTATCATAATAATATGTATAATATAAAATAATGTATAATATAACATTTATAATGTAAACATATATAGTTAACATAATCTGATGTATAAAACAATCATTTTTAACCACGCCAATGATTACTAAATGTAACTAAATAAAATAAATCCAACCTCTTCAAATGCATGATAATTTTATTGAAATACTTTTTTGAGCCCAAGTGCAGTTCGACCACTACCTGCTTTTTACCCGAGTGCAGTTCGACCATTAACTTTTTTAAACCCAAGTGCAATTCGACCATACCCTTACAAATTATAGCCAGATATAAATACGCAACGAAACGTTTGATATCAGTATTTGTGGAATAATAATGTGCCTCTCCCGTAACTACAGCAGACGGACCGTCACGGTCGACGATAATAGGTGATTACGGCCTACTGCGGCGCCGCCGATACAGCGCGCAACGCCATCTCTGGAGCGTTGCATACGTTTTATTTTGCGCTGACATCCTCTTAAATGGAATTTTTTGATAAAAATCTATATTCTACCATAGACCTTATACTCATAGACGGAGCATCCAGGTGGGATGAAGGCGGGTGGTGCGGTTTGATACAACCACAGATATCTATATTATACTAGATAACGAACTACCTGTAGTAAGCCCAAGGCTAGGCGTATTTTATAATCAGCATTTAATTAATTAATATCTAATAATCAAAAATAACTTATTACGCATATTAATAAATTCGCCAAGGTCCAGCTAAATTTAATAATCAAAATAATATTTTGATTATTTAATAGATTAAAATAGTATATGTGTAAAATAGATAATATATTAAATTCGCATATACGCAGGAAAACCAGGGTAAAGGTGAAAACAACAAGTAGTTTCACGTTTTTACATAATAATGCTAAATAGAGGGCAAAATAAAGTAATATTAGAATTAGGCCACTCTTACGTCATTGGAACCTGTATAAATACGGGTTGAGCATTTAGCATTATTCAGATGTAGATAGGTAGTTAGACTGATCATTTCCCCTGTTAAATAAATTATTGCTCGTCGTGGACTTTGTTACAGCCACATCGCCGCGAGTATATAATTCTTAGCCCAGAATAACTTGTTATTTAATTTTTTTGTGTTTTAACTGTTTGTTAATTTATTGTGATAAATTAATAAAAACAGTAAGTTTATAAGTTTAATGTACCAGTGTTAAATTTATTCACCTACCTATCTCTCTCAACCCACGTCTCAAGATTTCATACAACGTGCTACGTCGTTAAATAATTAATGTGTCAGTGATCGTAGTGTTCTGCACGAAGCTCGCTACATAAGCTTGGTGTCAGGTGTGGGGTTAACCTAACCTGCACGAGATCGCTACAT
>NW_020272479.1:4028-15945 GCF_003268045.1 Sipha flava
TGGTGTCAGGTGTGGGGTTAACCTAACCTGCACGAGATCGCTACATACCGATGTTTTCCATTGAGAGAAGTGAAGCCCGGCGGCGCAGTATTATCACACGTCCGCCATGTTTTCGGTTGGCAAAACAATATTATTTTACACTATATAAAATAGTTGAACACACTGAATTATTAAATTAAACATTTTTCATTACGTTTAATAAAAATTCAATTTCATTACAAAATTGAGAATATTAATTTAAAATTGTACTATATATATTGATTATATTATACTCGTAATCAATGAGTATACAATAAATAAAATGACTTATTTAAACACACAAAACCAAAGCACTATACTTGCTATATTTGGTTTTAATTATTCTTTATATATATATATATATATACATATATATCAAATAAATAAAATATATAATGTTTATGTACTGATATACTGTAGTAGGGTTTGTTTTTCCAAGTAATCACAACCACACCTTGATTTATACTTACTAAAAATTGGTGTAAAGGGTAATTCCTATAAATATATTAGAAGAAAAAAATGATAAAAAAAAAAATAACGCAGTAAATTAGATTTAAAAAGTTTATTTAATCAAATTTTTACTGGTTATTAAATAATATTAGTTTTGTTAGTAAACGACGTTTACTAATAATTGTATTTGTTTTTGACTTAGCAACATAATGTAATCTAATTTTTAAATACTCATTACAAATCAATGAAACTAATTCTAATCTATGATTCTCCAAAAAACTATCATCTGGACAACTTTCATTCTCAAAAATATTGAAATTGTAAACATAATTTCTTGCATAAATAATTATTTTAGTTTTTAAAGAACACTTAAGAGAAACAAAATTACATGTTAATTCAAGAAGTTTTTTTTCTACAAATCTCACTATTTTTAGTACAGCATCAGAACATTTAACCAACCCTCCTCTATTCTTAAGGTTAACAAAAGTTGAATAAGCATTTGCTTGAAAATAATTATGCTCATTAAATTTTTCTAATAAATTTTCATAACAAGTTAAACAATTAAGCTTTATGAGAATTTTTCTTACAATAAAACCACATATATAATATAATATATTTTCTTTAATAACACCAAATCCATCATATTCGCTTGTTTGAATATCAGATAATATACTCTCCTCTTCTTTTTCAACATCTCCAGATTTTCTTTTGGACCAGCGGATTTCAAAAACACTTTCCTCGCAAGAACTATCAAAAGCTATACAGTTGGCGGTATATGATGAAGTCACAGAATTTTTCAATAGCATTTGTTTCATTGATGTTCTGAATTCCATTACATTAGGATTATTATTGTGACCAAAACGCTGTCTAATTTTTGAAAAGAATATTTCTAAGTGATCTTGTGAAAGCTTGTATGTTAAAAGGTACTTATAATGAATATCATCAATAAGTTGTTCAGAGATAGTAAAGACCGATTTAACGGCAACAGCAAATCCTATAACAAATATCATCAAATAAAAATTAAAAATGATTTCACATAATATTATTAAATAAAATTTTTCATGATTAAACACAATGTTATTTTTTTTAAAAACCAAAAATTATTCATTTAATAGGTTTAACTTTTTGGTAGTTAAATATTACTGGTGAATTATATGTGAATACTCGGTACATATGTAATTAACTAAAAGACTATTGTTCTCATCAACTTACCAATAATAAAAGTTTTACGTGGGGTATTAGAAATTGGTATACCATCTACATTAGTCAAACTCAGTAAATAATCCACTAATGGTATAATAGTTTTCTTCATAGTTTCGATTTCATTTTTGTACAAAGGTTTTTTATAACCTTTACCATAAGGATTTCGAGTGTTTAAGAAATCAAATATTCTATCCACAGTTCTGATAAATTTAATTGTTTCTGTACCTAAATTTAAAATAATGATGATTGATTAAAATTATTTAGGTTAACATTTAAAAGTTATAATTATGAATTACAGTTCTTAAAATCAAATTCATTCAAACTCTGCAAAAATTCTAAAGCATCAGCGACAGATGAGCTTAAAGTCTGGCTAGCTAGCTTAACTTTCATAACATTTTTCTGCCATTCTATATGTGTAGCAGTTAGTTTATTAGCTAAATTTAAGCCAATATTTTCTTGAGCTATAAATATATAAGCAAGCAAAGCAAGTTGAAGAATTTAACTAAGATTAATTAATAAAGCTGAATCATTTATTTAAATATTATTATAACATGCATTTTATGTATTATACATTAAAAATACATTAATATATTTATATATTTTATAAATTATTATTAATTACTTTTTTGTAGATTTTGTAAATATTTCCAGTCAATCACATTATCATTACATTTAAAATGTCTATACATTGATAAAGCATTTCGAGCAAGCTTAATGTTGTGGCTTGCATCAGGAACATAACACACCTATACATAATTTTAAATACTGCTGTAATTTTCTTTAGGTATAAATCCAAGTTAAATACCTTTCTTTCTATTCCTGGGACAGTAATGAACTCGACTATTTCAGAATAAGAGCCATTCATTTTACACCCTAATTGTGTCATTGTCGACAGATTAGTGGATGTTCCATCACATATTACCGACCATACACGTACACTGACTTCATTTGCCATAATTATAGCAGTTTGAACAAGCCCAGTTTGAACTGTTGCTGTGCTTTTAGCTTGAAGAAAATACCCAATAGGAAATTTCCACTTGCCATTTAAACATACTAACATAAACACAAGTGCTTCAGTGGCTAACGTTTATTGTGCTTCTACTTGAATATTACCAAAATCACAATAACCTAAGAACCTATCTTTACTAGCATCATAAATAAGTTTCTTATGTATGGCCATCGCATCAAACACCAAATTACAGTCAAGATCTTCAGAAGGAATATGTTTTTTAATAAACATAAAAACTTCTCGGAACAATCCAGGATCTGCATTAACAGATGATGTCCAATTAGTTAATGATGATGGATGAGGTAAACTTAATATTGATCTATGAAAAATGTTAAAAACATTAATGTTAGACATAAAAAATACTTGATTAATATTAAATATCCCTTTTTATATAAAAAAAATTGTTTCTAAGAAAAATGTAGTTACCGACAAAAATTGTACGCTTTAGGAGAATAAAAGTGCAATGTTAAAGCCAATTGTTTTATTTCTTTGGTATATCTCTTGCCAGTAGATTTATCACAGTTTTTGGTTTCATTTATAAATAAGTCTCTAAATGAACCTACCATATTAAAAATTCTTGTAAGTTTTAAGCTAGGTATACAAAAACCAATAAAATTAAAACTTACAATTAAAGTTGCTTAACATTAAATGTTGTTGTTCAGAATCAATATATCCTTTATTATTTAATTCTTTTAGTAAATTATCCAAACTGGTTATTTTTTTTTCTTTTCGCCGTAACTTTTGACGTAATATTTTAATTTCATGTTTCAATAAAAGTTCATTACAAGAAGAATGAGATGTTTGTACTTCTCTATCAACACTTTTAGGTAAAATACTGTGATTGTCAATTAATTCTAAATCAGCATTCTCATTACTAATTTTTGGATCAGTACTAGTACTAGGCTTATCTATAATATAAACACATTTTTAATTGGCTATAATAACTGTCTTTAACAATTAAAGTTATTGATTAGTTTTACCTTTAAAAGAGGGCAAATCCCTATTTTTAGGTGGGTTTCTAAGTTTCTTAGGGTTATGTTGATAATATACTGGAAACGATGGAAAAACTGAAGGGACGGCATTTACTTTTAATATTGGTCTGTTAGCACCAGGACGAATTTGGTAGTCATTATCAGTGAAGTGCACGCTACAAATACGGCTCCACTGATTTGGTATAAAGTTTTTCCTTTAAATTGCATCCGTCCACAGTTTAGTTGTTACCTCATTGTTTAAAGGAAAACTATAAATATGTATACGTTACAAATAAAAATGTAAGTTTTTATGTGTTTTTAAATCATATTATCTTGTTGCGTGCCGTCGTCCAATCGTAACGATGGTTAAGTTTTTAGGATAATACTTCAAATAAAAATACTCAAATATAATTTAACTGTTTATTTTAAGAATTTTTCTAAGTACAAAAACATTAATTAAGAAATGATCTGGCGTGAAGGTGCTTGCGACTGTACATGCAAACCACATCTAAATATTGGTCTATTCCCAACCCCCTTATATACTTAGGTCCCGTGGGGATCAAACGTGCCGCGCTGTGCGAAAGTTGTTTTCGATTATTACAAATATAAGATTTATTACCTTAGTGACCTTGTTAATATTACTATTCGCGCATCTCTCATATGCGTTTTTACTAATTGCAGTATTAAAAAATTTAGCTATGTTCGATGATGCCTTCGGGTTTTAATTATTCCTTTCTACATTGTTCACCGATGGTAATCATTTATTGGTAATTGTAAGGACCTACTTTTATGTATGTCCGAAACATCGTATTACCCTCTAATTAAATTAATAGTTTCTTTTTATTATTGCGAATACTTTATTTTTCATAATCATTTCCCGATCTCGATTTATGTGGTCTCGCCCATATTGTAAGAGTCGTAAGGACCTACATTTATGTATGTCCGCAACAATCTATATTTCATACGTACCGAAAAAAGTGAATTAAGGAATTGCTTTTATAACGGTTTGAACATCCGTACGCAACGCAAGATACAGGCATATTTATTTAATATTAGTAACTAAATAGTGTACAAAACAAAATAATAAATGATACCAAATAAATAATAAGTGCAGAAAAAGGAATGTTAAGGTTCACAGTCCGTTATAATTAATATTGTGATATATGGGGACAAATGCGTGAGCAGACATAACTGGCAGGGTAGTCATACATAACACGTTAACATTTAATTTTAACAAAATATTTAAATGAAGTAACTTCATTTAACTTAATAATTATATTTTTCCAATAATCTAATATTTTCCGTTTGCAGACGTGTCAAAGTGATCAAACATAATATGGTTATTTATTATTGTGATAATAATGAATATTTTGGTGTTAGGGGAAAGTTCGCAGAGTAGTCAAGTGCCTACCCTGACTACTCCGTGCGCACGCTTATGTATGGGGAATAGTGTTGATACAATATTTTGCCAACCCAAAACATGGCGGACAAATGATAACATAATCAATGCGTGCTTCAAGTGATATTGGGAGTTCGTCATCTAGTATAATATAGATACAACTAGTATGCAGTGATGTCAATTCTTCAGTACAAAATATTGTTCTAATAAAATAGTGAATAACTATTGTAATAATTAATAATTATAATCCTTAAAAGGAAAGTCGGGACTTTATGCTATTGCATTTGTTCAAAAATTAAATGGAATAATTCTGTTTTGTTACAAATGTATTTTGTGGTGTCTGAATTTGAAATTTAAAAGCTTTTCAAATTCATATTTTTATTAAAAGTTAAAATGCTTATTTATAAAAATGTAATTTCGTACAATTTACATAATAATATAATATATACAAAATAGTAGATGCCTACTGCTACAACATTAACATCTAATAATAAAAACAATTTATTACATTAAGTAGGTATTTAATATTTATAACATATATTAAATTTTATATTTTGTCTTGTTCCTCGTTGCGAAATAAAACCATTTTTGTAAATTTTTTCTTTATAGAAATGCTATTTTTTTTTCTTTTGACGCAGCAGCATGGTGAAAACGAATATTTAAGTATGTAAGAATAGCTAAACTTATTATTTGATCTCGGTGTGTATTAAATAATTGTTGGCCTTTACAATGGTTATTTAATTCGTTAAAAATATTTCGTTTTTGGTAAATTTTGTTTTTTATTTCATTAAACATTCTGTGTTTAATATTTGGTAAAAAAACATTGGAAGACCGAAAAGTTCTTTCTGCTTCTTGACATATTTCCACAACATCCTGACTGGGTTTTATTAATGCATTATTACTATATTTTCCTATTATTAATTTAAAATTGTGATTTGAACAATCAATCAAAAATGGATGACATGTATTACATGTTATTTTATTTTTTATTTTTTTCACTACAAAACCAGCAATATAACTTGTTACCTCATCTAAAAATGGTGTCAGTCTACTTAAAGATTGTATATAATCATGATCTTGTTCAGTTGTATTTAAATCCTTTTTAATATAATTATTTATGATACAATCTGGCCCTACGTTAACCACAGACATTTGGGTGCTATCAAGTATTGCAACACAATTACCATACTGTGAACCATTAATTTCATTATGGACTAACAATTTTTTATAAGCAGATTTAAATTGCTTACATGATGGGTTATTGTTAATTCCACCTCTTTGTCTTATTGAACTAAAAAATGTCTCTATATGGTCTTGAGACAATTTAAAAGACAATAAGTAAGCAAGAGAATATTTTTTTTGTAGATAAGTATACAATTTTAATACATTATCTAGTGCTTTTATAAGTCCAACAAAACCAGTTTTTCTACCAGATTCTACAACTTTTTTACCATTGGGCAACCGTAAATCTGATACATAATCATAAAACTTCTTGCTAAAATTTTCATATTTTTCAAATTGTTTTTCATCGAGTGCCAGGCAGTAGGGATTTTTAGAATATTACCATTATTCATTAGGAAACAAAATTCTGCTGTAGCATCAATATCCTTAAAATCATCACATCCTATAGATTTGCAAAATTTAAGACCATTTCCAACACTATTACTTAACACTTGTGTGGCCAACTTAACATTCATTTTCTCGTTATAATAGTATACATGTTTATTTGTCAATTTTGTTGCTGCTTTTAAGCCCTTGTTCTTTTCTTTGAAATACAACATTTTAATATGGTCCCAACTAATTTTTTCCCCTTCTTGAAATAGGCACCCCATATCTCCCAAAGTGTTTCTAATCAACTTAATCATATGGCAAGCATCATAAAAAATATATATAGGCTCATTATTGTAAGGATTTTCAAAGATAAAACTTAATTCATCATTTTTATCAAATGAAGCACCAAAATTTGAACACATTTTACCATTACTGTAGGCTCCATCAAAAGTAATAGAATGGACTTTGGCACCTGTATCACCCATGAGAATTAAACACTGTTTTAATAAATTATTTCTTTCCGTTCCATTAAGGCCTGCTACAAGAAAATAGCCTATTGGCATTTTCCAATGTCCATTAACTCCTACAGCCATAAAAACAAGTGCATTTTTTGCATGAACCTAGTTGTCATTCTCTGTGTCAATATTAGTACCCATATCAACAAAGCCATGCATTTTTGTTACATCCCAATCAATTTTTTTCTCTTATGCTCATCTCATCCAAAACAATATTACAAATAACAGTTTCATTCTTTGCTTTCTCCTGTATACAATTAAATGCTTTTTGAGTAAAACCTGGATCCCCATTCACAACTTTATACCATTTACTTATAGTTTTAGGATGTGGAAGTACATTTTTAAAACTCTTTCTAACAAAATTATAAGCTTTATTTGAGTAAAATTGTAAAGTTATGGCAAATTTCCTCATTTCTGGAGTAAATGGAAGCTTTTTACCCTTCATATTAAGTTCAACTAAAGAACGCAATGATTCTGAACCAATAGACTAAATAAAGGATTGAAATAAAAACCAAATTAAATTAAAATATATATTAAATACATTCTGAATGAACGTACTTGTATCTGTATTTAAATAAAATTTTAAAAGTATCTTTTACAAGACTGATAATTTACCTGCAAGTGAACAGATGCATTGTCAGTTAAAAATTGTTTCCGGTGTAAGGTTTGAACAAGATCATCATAAGTATTGAGTTTTTTTTTCAGTCTTTTAATTTGTTTTTTCAGGTTTTCATTTTGAATTTGTTTTTCTCTGTATTTGTTTTTTACCATGTCCAAATGTCTCTTTGCCTTTCTCGGGGTTCTAAAATGACTTGGTGATAAAACTCCAATTGAGTTGGCATTTAACACCTTACGCTTTATTGGACTTTGACAAAGGCTAGATGTACCATGATAGTCCAAAGGTTTAACATCTTAAATTAAATAATATTAATATATTCAGACTGTTATATTATTTATGAAAATAATGTTAGATAATAAATATATGCATACCTGTATTTGTATAAACTATGGGTTCAGCACATAGGCGTTTCATATGACTCGGAGAATCACTATAAGTATGGTCCAAAGGTTCAATATCTAAAATGAAATAATTTAAATTATAAATTTATAAAAAACTGATATGTAATGTACTAATGTATGCAAATAACGTTAATATTGAATTTATTAATTCATACTTGTACTTATAGATGCTAGGAATGGAACAGCATTATTTTTAAGGTATCCACTTGGTAAGTAATTTTCCGGCAAAAAATGATCATCACATATTTTGTCAGATGGCAAATACAATTGCATGTTACACAATCTTAACCACAATTATTTAAGATCTTCATTTTTAGGAAAACTAAAATAATATAACAACAAACATTTAATGAAAATTGAATAATATAATGTTCTATTATAAACTATTGTACTTACGAATGAAATGATTTTTCTGATCCCTTAGTAAACAATTTTTTACAAACAACACATATTCTTGTCATTGTTACAATAAGAAAACCAAAATATTTTACAATTTAACAGACAAGTATTGAAAGTTTAATTACAGAATATTATATAAAATAATAGTAGCCTATAATTGTAGTAGACGTAGGTACTAGGTTAATACTAAATAGTAAATATTTATGTTGACGATGATACTTTTGATAATACGAATATACGATACGAATCATACGATAATTAATATCGCAGTATATGTAAACACAACCTGGTTTGTTCTACACGCATGCGCAGAAGTAAGGAACAAGATGTACGGGCTTATACTCTGTTCAAAATAAGAAACGTAGACGGCGGCGGACAGATTTTTCTCCCACCGTGCGTCTATTTTATCGACGACGGCCGCTGACATACGACCGTTGTCGACGTATTAACGTTCGTTGTGGAATTCGGTCTCGTTGTGTTCCGACCGTTGTATGCTAAGCTGACGTATGGTAAATACGGCCCAACGTGCAACGCAGCGCCACGCCGTGCCGGTCCCGCGAAAAAATAGGAAACAATGCATTTTAAGTTAATTGTTCGCGTCACTGGTCAACAATAGAATGAGGCGACGCTTTCGCTGGTGACGGTGTCAAAGCTCGATAAGCGTAGTGAGGCCACGCCCATGCGCAGAAGTCGGCCATCGTCTACGTTTCTCATTTTGAACAGAGTATAGGTCAGTTCTCCTCATTGATAAGAGATAAAAATGAAGTTTCCAAATTCATTGATGCCAACGTCTAAAAGAAAAATTCTCTCCAATCCAACCTCTACAGTGTCATTAACATAATAACAAAAAAATCCCTGAATTTCAAATTTATTTATTTTCAAATTCAAATTTCAAAACCAATGTTTTTGAAAAAATTAAAAACCGGTCTGTTATTCCATATATGAATGATCACAAAATATTATAGCTTAAAACTTAATATAGTTAATAGTTCGTAATAAATTACATACGAGGCAAAAATAAATGATTGCGGGGTGTCGCGGCTAATGACAAGTTTTTATTTAAAAGTAAATTGTGTCTTTTATTGTGAGATTTTGAAGTTATTATAATCTAATTTGGTTTTAAACTATAAAATGTTTGTTTTGTCCTAGTAAATTGGGAGAATCAAATCCTAGTGTGTGTACTGAAGCGTTTGTGGTGATAAAACACTTTTGTAAAGTAACAAGATGTTTCTGTACTTATCCTGTACTCGTTATCGTGGTCACCAAAAGGAGAATTTAATAAGTTTTAACCGAAAAGTATCGATATTTACTCTTTGACGGCCTGAGACTCAATAATCGAAATATATCTGTTATATGTCAAGCCTTTGCGTGGCGTATACGACAGGTCATACTGTAAAATACTATAAGTAGATCTATGTGAAGAATATTCGTAAGGTCATCAGATGATCGACAAAACGCGTATGAAAATGTAAAATTTCTAATTGTTTGTCATATTTAAAAGAAAATTGTTAAAATAAATTAAATTTCTACTTTAATTATTCATATCTGCTTAGATTATTTATTTAGAGTATTTGTGATACAATATGTGATTGTTCAAGAAGTGGTGATGTGCTAATTGCAATAAAGCAATAAATAATAAATACATAGGTACTATTCTCGTATGTTGCCCTTACCTCCCTGTTCCGTAGAACATTTATTTGTTATTGTCAAAGTTAATTTCGTTTACTATATTTTAGGTAATGCTTATTTTCCTTCTCGCTCACCTATAACGTTATACAATAAAAAGTTCAATAATATTAATGATCTATTCATTTCCTATCCCTACGTTTAAAATATAATTTTATTAAGTGATTATAATACGCCAAACTTAAAATGGCAATTCACTTATCCTTCCTGTTCACCTAACTATTTAAATTTAAATCAATTATCAGTAGACTTTCTATCTAAAATTTCAGTTTTAAGTTTATCCCAATTCAATACTGTTTTAAATAAAAATAATACCATTCTTGATCTAGTTCTTTCTAATATTGATAATATTACAGTTTCTAAATTTACGACTCCTCTTGTTTCTTGTGATGTTCACCATCCATCTTTACTTATAATTATTCCTATTAATACTTATAAGCCTATTGATTATAATTTATTTATTTATGATTTTTACTCGTGTAATTACTCTGTTATAATTAAATGCTTAGGCTCAATAAGTTGGGTTGAAATATTTTCAAATCTTAATGTAAATTAAGTTACAAATTTATTTTATTCTATTATTTAAAAAATTATTGATATATTTGTTCCAAAAAAAAATAATAACTCGTCAAAAATATCCTATATGGTTTGGTTTTGTTCTAAAAAATTTAATATTTAAAAAGAAAATAGCTCATAAAATCTATAAAAACTGGTGCCATTAACGATTATAATAAATTCTCAAATTTACGTGTCCAGTGTAAAGCTCTCTCTAAATTAAATTACCAAAATTATTTAAAAAATAACCAGGAAGATTTTAAACATCAACCATCCAAATTTTGGAAATTTATTAATGAAAAACGCAAAAAAAAACATTTCTACCTGACTGTATGTATTTAAATAATTCTAAATTTAACTCTCCAAATTCTATTGTTGAAGCCTTTGCTCAACATTTTGCTATTGTTTTTGAACATTATGATAACTCAAAATATATTGATTTAAGTGCAGTTTCTCCGAATAACTCATTGCTAGCTCCTTTATTTTCATGTAAAATCACCTTAATCGAAGTTTTTAATGCTTTAAATAACTTTAGTTCAAAGTGTGGTCCTGGTCCTGATTGTATTACAAGGTAGTCTTATCAATAATGTAAATTTGTCCTCTCTTCTCCTCTACTTTATATTTTTAATTTATCTTTATCTAGTGGTATTTTTCCTGATAGATTGAAAACAAGTATTATCCTTCCTATTCCTAAGACATCATATGACTTATCGAATATTTCTAATTACAGGCCTATCTCTTTACTTTCAACTGCATCTAAAACATTCGAATCTATTGTGTCGGATATGATAACTCCTGAACTTGACAGAATTATTGTTGACGATCAACATGGTTTTAGACCGTCTAAAACAACTACTACTAATTTACTTACCCTTCAACATTCCATAATTTATGCTTTTTCAGCTGGTTTACGTATGGACGTTGTTGGCGCGGCAAGTGTTTTAAATAATATAGAACATACTTGTTCGCCATAAAATAAATTAAACATAAATTGAATAATAAAAACTGTATAATTGAATAATTAAATAAATATGTGGCCCTACAACGGCGCAACAATAATAATAAATAATTCAAGGGTGTGGCCCACACGAAACAATAAATATACAATTATATATAATAATAATAATGCTCTTGGCGGATA
>NW_020272480.1:0-3079 GCF_003268045.1 Sipha flava
AATGTACAAATTTTGCTAAATATATTGACTGTTTATGATAATTTATTTTCTAGTTTGTTAATTTCATGGTTAATTCATTAATTTTATTTTATTTTATGATATATGTTTTTATTTGAATGGATTTAATTAGTTGAATATAAATAATATTAAACATATCTGTAATTATCAGGAAGAACGTTCAAGAGTAGATGATTTGCGTGGGAGTCCAATGTCTGTAGGTACATTAGAAGAAATCATTGATGATAATCATGCAATTGTATCAACATCAGTTGGAAGTGAACATTATGTCAGCATATTGTCATTTGTTGACAAAGATCAGTTAGAACCAGGGTGCTCTGTACTACTTAACCACAAGGTAAATAAACTCAAATATATAAAAATGTATATGTATATTTATGTTTAATTTTATTATAGGTTCATGCTGTGGTTGGAGTGCTTTCTGATGATACTGATCCTATGGTGACTGTAATGAAACTTGAAAAGGCACCACAAGAAACATATGGTGACATTGGTGGTTTAGATCAACAAATTCAAGAAATAAAAGAATCTGTTGAACTGCCCTTAACCCATCCTGAATATTATGAAGAAATGGGTATTAAGCCTCCTAAGGGGGTTATTTTGTATGGGCCTCCAGGAACAGGAAAAACCTTATTAGCTAAAGCTGTTGCCAACCAGACTTCAGCAACATTCTTGAGAGTTGTTGGATCTGAACTTATCCAAAAGTACTTGGTAAAATATTTACAATTATTATTGTTTTGCATGATAAATATTATAATATATAATTTATAATTTTATCATAGGGAGATGGTCCAAAATTAGTGAGAGAATTGTTTCGTGTAGCTGAAGAACATGCACCATCTATAGTATTCATTGATGAAATAGATGCAGTTGGTACTAAACGATATGATTCAAATTCTGGTGGTGAACGTGAAATTCAGCGTACTATGCTGGAACTTCTTAATCAGTTGGATGGTTTTGATTCAAGAGGCGATGTTAAAGTATATTTTTAATTTGAAGTATTTTTAATTTTTTTCATACTTCATTAATTTTAAAGGTGGTTATGGCTACAAATCGTATTGAGACTTTGGATCCTGCCTTGATCCGTCCTGGTCGTATTGATCGTAAGATAGAGTTTCCGTTGCCAGATGAAAAAACCAAACGTCGTATATTCAATATCCACACATCTAGAATGACATTGGCAGAAGGAGTTAATCTACAAGAACTTATTATGGCCAAGGATGATTTGTCTGGTGCTGATATCAAGGTATAACCATGCATTTATAAAATTAATTTATCCATAAAAATAATACATTACATTTATTGAAGTGCTATAGGATTATAAATCAAATTAGCTTTAATATAAAATGTAATAGTTATTTTTAAAAGCTAATATTTTATATTATTTCTTACTTGTAATAAAATATTAAAGTATAATGCCTTTACGTTTTCTGTTACAAAAAATGTACATGTACTGAAATGGCAATCATTTCATTTTCAGCTTAATACTTAGTATTAATGTTACTAAAAAAACAATTTATCTTATGATCAAAGCAATAAACTTTATATTAAATTACTGTGTCATTTGTATTTGTTTATATTGTATTTATGTACTAATTAAATAATCACATATTTTAGGCAATTTGTACTGAAGCTGGTTTAATGGCTCTTCGTGAACGCCGTATGAAAGTAACTAATGAAGATTTCAAAAAGTCTAAAGAGAGCGTTTTATACCGCAAGAAAGAAGGCACTCCTGAAGGATTATATTTGTAATGTGTTTTATCAATAAGTGGTCACATATGAATTTTTTTCTTTTACTGCTGTATTTTAATATTACTTACATCTTAAAATGTATTGTAATTATAATAAAAAAGTAATAATAATAAATTATTTGTTGCTTCTTATCATATATGGTCCTAATAATTAAATTATTTATCAAATTCCCTATAATAAGAATAATATGAATTTAAAGTATATTATACTTTTTAGTGTAAAATTAAAATATGTGTATTATATTAATTTTTGCATTAACAAAAAAAAAAAAAAAGAATGAAAATGTATTAATTTCCATGCAACAAAATTATTTTAATTTTACATTGAGGTTATAACACTACTGAAACAATTTTATATTATTTGTTAAGGTTAATTTAAAATGTATTTGAAATCACATACCTAATGGTAAATAATGATTAACACAATGTTGATGTTTTTAAATTAATACATTTTTGTTATGCATTACACAATACTTATAATCAATAGTTTTTAATTTTTTAGTTATCTGTTCATTTTTAGTACAAATAAATAGATAATTCTTATGTACTATAGCATACTTACATTTTTTAATTTCTAATGTTTATACGTAATATAATGTGTTTTCATACATATAACTGTTTTATTTCTCAAATAATGATAATTTATACTGAGCCAACAGTAAATGTTGATAGTGAAGCACTTAATTGTACAAAATGGTAAATATCATTTTTATGAAGTTATAAATAAGTACTTGTTGAATCCTTATGTAATGATATTTCCATAATATACTTTCAATTCTGAAATCGTACATATTACTAAAATTTCTTATTACAATAACATATATATATATATATTTAAAGTATCCAATTTGTTTTGCATTATGTTGGAGTTAATTAGATATGCATTCTTGACATGAAGTGCTTACTTTTACAAAGAATTAAAGGTTTTTTTTTAAATCTTCTTATGCTTAAAGTAGTCTGCAGTATATTTCTGTTGAACTATTTTAAAATATTATTTATGTTAGTTGATTAATTGAATCAAATTTTTCGATAATTAATTTTACTTTACCTGTTATTTATTGTAAAACAATATGACCAAAGAATATTTTTAGCGATTTATCATAAGGGGAATATGTCCGATTTTAATAATCAAATTATTATGCGAGATTCATTCAACACGTAGGTTAATAAAGGAGGTAATGAGATATAAAGAGATAGATGAATAGAGAGGAGCTTATTAAATCTATAACTTTCTAAGGAATTTGAAGGATGTTAAAAAGAAGAATTTATAAGACATTGTATGGTTGAAGGGTGTTTAATATTGAGAATGA
>NW_020272481.1:0-13562 GCF_003268045.1 Sipha flava
TAGAGCCATAATCAATTATTTAGTTATAAAACTTTTTTTTTTTTTTTTATTATTTTTTATTTATTGAAGAAATCTACAATCTATACATATAATTTTTTTTGTATAATAAGTAGGTTTGATAAGTGACAGAAAAAAAAAATAAAACAGATAACATGATTCATGAGATTAGGGAGGATACCCAGTGGTAACACCCTATAAATGACAGAATAACAATGAAGAAAAAATATATATATAAACAATTTTTTTTTTTTTTTTTTTTTTGGTTTGGAGGTGTTACCTGTTTACGACCTCTAGCACTTATTAAGCTAACTTACTATAGAAGAAGATCTCTACACCATTGCCTTTTAAGTCTACGGCGCGGGTCATTAGGGAGTGTTTTCGTTGATAATTTAGAGATTAGTGGATTTGTATGTTGTTGAAGTTTGTTGTGAAGTCTGGTGTAGTATAGTTTTGAGATTTGGTTAAGATTTTGGATTTTAAGATCTTTGTGGAGGTTATTGTTGGTTAAATACCAGGGTGCAGATGTGACTAGGCGAAGGCATATTGATTGGAATGCTTGGATTGTACGGGTGTTTGAGGGTTTAGCGGCTCCCCATAAGTGAATGCCATAAGTCCATAATGGCCTGAGTAAGGACTTATAGATTAGTAGTTTGGTATTTATATTCATTTCAGATTTAAGTAATGGTCTTAGGAGGTGGAGTCGGGTATTAAGGGCTTTCGTTTGGCTTTTAGGTGAGGATTCCAGGTAAGTTTACTGTCGAGGATGAGACCAAGATATTTAACTTCTGAGTAGGAGGGAATTGAGATGTTGTTCATTGTGACTGAGGGGCAAAAGCCTTTTTTTAGGGTGAATGTAATGAAGGAGGACTTGGATTCATTAATTTTGATCTTCCATCTTTTTGTCCAGAGGTTAATTATGTTGAGGTGTCTTTGTAACATACTAGAAACACTGATTGGGTTTTCATTGCAGGCCACAATTGCTGTATCATCCGCGTAGGAACCGAGTTCGGTGAAGGAAGTTTTAGGAATGTCATGCGTAAAGATATTGTATAAGAAGGGAGCAATATCGCTGCCTTGGGGAACTCCGGCTAAGATGTTAAAGTAGTTTGAGTGGCTCGAGTTCTGGCGTACGACAAAAGTACGATCGCTCGAATATGATTTAATCAAAAGGAAGTATGGGGGAGGCAGAAATTTTTTAAGTTTGAAAAGTAGGCCATCAAACCAGACTCTATCAAACGCTTGTGCAACGTCTAAAAAGACGGCAGCGCAGTAGTGTTTTTTCTCTAGAGAAACTGAGATGGTGTCAACTACTCTATGGAGTTGGTGAATGGTAGAGTGATTGGGTCTGAATCCAAATTGAGTGTCGGGGATAACTTTTGCCGTAACAGCTAGTGGAATAAGCCTCTTTAATAGGATTTTTTCGAATACTTTAGATAATGTAGGGAGTAAACTTATAGGGCGATAAGAAGTTACTTTTTCGGGAGGTTTGTTGGGTTTTGGAATCATTATTATCTCTGAAAATTTCCAGGTTAGGGGGTAATAGGATAAACGCAGCATTGCGTTATAAATATAGGAAAGTAATATGATTACTTTTTTGGGTAGGTTTTTGGCAGTACAATTTGTAATTCGATCAAACCCGGGGGCTTTTCTGTTGTGGAGTTTTTTAATAATAAATTCGATTTCACCAGGACGTGTGTGCTTAGCTGGGAGTGAGACGGGTAATGCAGCCTCTAAGGAATGTGAGACAATTTGACTTTGAGTGGGATTTAGAGTTATGTCATGTGGAGTGAAAGTTTGGGATAGATGTTGGCCAAATAGGTTTGCTTTTTCTATGTCAGAGACCACCCATGAATTATCTTCTTTACGGAGGGGAGATGAAGTTGAGACAGTTTTTAGGATTTTTTTTGTCGTTTTCCAAAGACAGGAGTTATGAGTTGTTAAGTTTTGGATATATTGTTGATAAGTGACGGAGTTGTGTTGTTGGAGTGCTTTCCTAAGTTTGTTATTTAGTTGGTTGTAAGTATGTTTGTCGATGGGGTATTTGTGCCTTTGCCAACGGGATCTTGCTTTTCGTTTTTCTCGGAGAAGATATTTTATATGATTTGGAAGTAGGTTATTGGGGTGAATTGTGGTTGGTGTTGTTGCTAAGTGTGTACATTCTTGGATATCTGAAGTGAGCTTTTGGATAGTATTATCAATGTCTTCGCTTGATTTTAAGGAAGGGTTTAGTTGTGTACGAGTATCGATGAGTTGTTGGAAAGTTGGCCAATCTATTTTTCCAAGATTTTGAGGATTTGTGGAGAAGTTTGAACAGGGAATTTCGAGGTCGAGTATGACTGGTGTGTGGTCGGATGACAGGTCATTTGTGTTGGAGGTAATAGTAATAGAGTTACTTGGTACTCTGGCGATGACGATATCGAGGATATCTGGGCGGCGGTTTTGATGTGTTGGCCAATAGGTGGGGTTAGAGGGTGGTATTATTTTTATGTTGGAGTTATTTATTGAGTTATAAAGGATTCTACCTCTTGGGTTGGTTGAGTGGCAGCCCCAAGAAGAATGTTTGGCATTAAGGTCTCCGGCGACAATGAAGTACTTACCTAAAGATTCGAAGTAATTTATGAAATTGTTTGAGTTAATTTTAGGTCCTGGAGGGCAGTAGATGGAGGAGAAGGACAGATAAAGATGTTTGTTGACAGAAACTTGGATGCTTGTTGCTTGGAGATATGTTTCGCTAATAGACGGAAGAAGGGAGTGTGTTAAGTTATTTTTAACTAGGATCACCGATCCAGCGTGAGCAGTGGAGTCAGGGTGATTACTTTGATAAACTTTGTATCCAAGAATTTTAATAGATTTTGTCGGGGTTAGGTGGGATTCGGATATCATTGCTATGTCTATGTTATGAATATTGAGGTATGCTTGAAGTTCAAGTTTGTGGGGTATAATGCCGTTTGCGTTCCATGTAAGTAATTTAAGTTTAAAACTAGTTTCCATTGTTGGTACTTAGTTTATTGATTAGTGATGTAAGAAGTGTTATTAGTGGATTAAGAAGTGTTATGAAGGGAGAGATTAGAGTTTTAAATTCGGATATGAAAGTTGTAAGTTGGCTTGTTAATAGTTGATCGGGGGGTGGGTCATTTATGTGGCTTGATTTTAGCTTATTTAAATTGTTACCTTTAACCGCTTGTGAAAAAGATAAGTGCTGGGTGTCGATGGGTTCGTTTAGAGATCTTGCAGGAGCATTGAATGAATGTGATGTTCCTGGAGAAGGTTGGCTGATGGGTTGGACTTGAGGGGTGTGGGAGTTTTCTGTTATTAGTCTTGAGATGGTGGTCGGTTGTTGTTTTTTACGGAAACGTTGGAGGTCTTTGTGGACAGTACATCCTCTGTAGTTAGCCGGATGGGCCTTGCTGCAAAGTGCGCATTTTGCGGGTAGGTTCTTGGATTTAGAGCATTGGTCCGAGGTATAGTTCTCGCCACAACGGACGCATTTAGGCAGGTGGTTGCAATATGATTTTGTGTGACCATACTGTTGACAGCGATGGCATTGGACTAGGTCTCGTCTGATGTGTGGGGCTTCAAATTTGACTTTAGTGAAACATATATTGTTTATGTTGAAAATGTCTTTGTTGTTTGGGGATGGGTTGAGGTCTACAAAGAATAGTGGAAGGGGCTCTTTTGTTTGAGATTTTAGTATGTTAGTTACATTTTTTACCAGAAAACCGTGTTTTTCTATTTCTTCTTTAATGTAATCAGTAGGGATTGTATGATGCAGATTCCTGACTACGACTCTGTAGGATTTTTCCTCATGTGTTTGATACGTGTGGTATTCAAGTTTGTGCTCATTGAACAATGTTATAGCGGCGCGGTAGGAACTGGCTGAGTGAAGATTTATTTTATATTTTTTGAATTGGATTTGCAAAGGAAGCCTTCGGTTTTCGTTATTTATTCCAGGTTTTTACACAGAGTGATGAAATTAATCGGAGATGTTAAGAAAATTGGTGGTGGAGGGGGTGTTGGTGGAGGTGACTCGTTGATTTCTGCGTTAACTTCGAGATCCATACTATCTACGTTGGTATCGAGTAGAGAGTAGCGGTTTGGTGAGGAGAAATTTGACGGCTCGTTTGTTTTTTTTGTGCGAGGTGAGGTAGTATTATTAGGTGACCTAATGCGTTTGTTGTTGTCAACATTATTCCATTCTTGGTTGTTAACTGAAGTGGCAGACGGAGAGGTTACGTCCTGCGTCGTGTGAGAAGCAGTTTTCGTGATAATTATCGGAGATAATTTCGATTTGTTTCTAAGTTTATTTGTGTCTGAGTTGTTTCGTTGCATGGTGGTTGATAAACTGTAGGTATCGGCCTACAGCCGATTTGGCGACGGTGGTGACGGTATTAGATTATTTTTATTTAGACGCGTATGGAAATTATACGGCAAAAGATGATAATTAAACTGAATAATACGGTTTGATTTAGTACTCATTAATTTAATGAGCGATAAGCGAAGGGCGATAGTGAGCGTGCACGACGATCCACAGATGTGTGCTACGGACAACTTTCCGTGCGAGACTATGAGTTATAAAACTTAAATACTTAAATCAGAAAAAATTGTATTATTGCAGTAAAAGCACTGTATTAAATTAATTACATTTCCGTATAAATAATATACACATACTGGTATTTTTCAGACTTTAGAGTAATTTAAATGTTTCCATCTAGTATCCTGACAAAACTAATCTATCTGCCAACCCTTTTAAATTTTTTTTTGAAACATAACCATGTAAGTACTCATTACTAAATTATATTAAATTGTAAGTGCACTATGCATACTTACTCAGAGACTTCAATATGTTTTAAGTTATCATCAGGCATTTTAACAATCTGATTATCAGAAAAAGGCATTTCTTTCTTAATAAATCTAAAAAAAAAAAAAAAAATGAATTCACTATAATTATAATTTAATACATTTATATCATTTTTGTGTAAGAACTTAACTTTAGATCCTTAACATTATCCAAGTAGATGTTATCACTATGTTTTTCACCGATTTCATTTGATTTATCTAAAATGGAAACTATTTAAGTATTAAACATTTAAATTATTAAATTTATAATTAATTTTAGTATTTTTTTCTTAACATGTTGAGACTTGCTCATCTGCTTGAACATTGAACCAATATTTTTTGTGTTTTTTAAAACTTCATTAAGTTTTTCTTTCTTCTTTCTTGCTTCATTACGATTGTGAACACCACTAGTTTTGACTATCTTCTGTGCCATTAAAATATAATTAACTTGGATACCTATGAAAATGGTAATGACACAATTATTCTCACATAACTATATTTATTAACTATTATTTTCTATAGATTAAACTACTACATACAACTCATAGCAAATGTATTAATATTCATAATAATTGTACGCAAATTTAAAATATACCTAGTATAGTTAGTTACCTCAACCTTACAATATTAATTATTAAGTTATAAGTTTTAACACTTAGTTTTTATACTATGTATTTCATTATACTCACATATCAAATAACAATTAACACATTCTTATTTATTTTATCGGTTCAAATTATATAAGTAAGAAGGTACATACATCATAGGCACAAAACTTTTAGGTTTTATCGAAGGGTACAAAAAATTGTGATTTGAAATGGGTAACACATTTTTTTTTTTTTACAATTACTTATTTTAAATTTATTAATATCAATAAATAATTAAAAAAAAAATATTCTTAACTAAACTCAAATAATTTACTGGTGATAAAACATTAAAATACATGCATTAATATAGATATAGGTACCAAAATATAGGCAAAATACTAAATATTAATCTTTTTATAATCTAATAAAGGCAGTTTTTTAAATCATATTTGTTAAAAATGTTCTTTTTTAACCTAGAGAAGACAAATTAATAAAAATAATTTATTAGATTACCTACTTTCACAGTTAAAATTAACTTCAAGTTAAATATGTGGTTAAATATAACCTATTGGCTACTATCAAAATTCAAAATTTCAAAAATTAATTTAATTTTCACCATCTGAATTCCGTACTTGTAATTTTGTTAGGGCAAACTTCGATAATTTCTTTAATAGATGTATAATTGAACATTTGCAAATATGCCCTATGATGGTTAAGGGAGGTTGTTTTTTAAATATTGAGTAGGTAAGTATGGTTCATAAATTATAATTAGAACTTAAAATTTAGGGACGTGCTTAAAAAAATATACCCGATTTTTTTTTTTCTAGGAATCGACAAAATTAAAATAAAAAAATAAAAGTTTGATACTTTACTCGTAATTCAATAAAATATATTATTTAGAGCTAGCTTAAGAATCATCGATCGTATAAACCGAAAATGTATATAGTCGAAACAACTTTCATATTTTATACCTACCAATTATAATAAATAAAATTAACTTACCTTTTATTAAATTATAATCTTCCAATCAAAAATCCAACAGGAATGTAGGTACTAGTTTAATAATATAAAAGTAAGTATAACGATTAACGAAATTACTGAAGAGTGGACACTGTGCACTGAGCTGACAATAAAAACATAACCAATTGTTCACAACACAACACATATCTACATTTTACATAGTATTTCGTAAAAATCTATACGTCGTTTGTCGACAATAATATTGTTAAAAATAGTTTTATTTTGATGATTTCCGATGGCGAACATCCGATAACGATTTGATTTTGGTTATCTAATTATATTTATAGTACACCTCACTAAAAATAAACTAGAGTTGAATAATCAATTGATATATTACGAATTAAAATTATTATTAATAATAATAATAATAATAATATATAAAATTGTACGATTATTTTTAAATTTAATATTTTTTTATTTATTATTTTTTTTACTTACATAGAAGTATTACAATTTTTCTTTATTTTATCTGAATTTAAATTTGCCGCCCCCGGGCAATTGCCCACCGGTGCCCCCCTTAAAACCGGCCCTGCTAACTGTATTCAAAAATTCTACCGTGGTAATACGTTTCTGAGTATATAAGTATAATATTTTTAATATTATTTATTTTTTTCTGGTACCGTGTTGCTGATGGTCTTGTGCCAGTGTTTTACATAAATACAAATATATTTGGATGTGGTGATGAAAATGATTTATTGAACTTCGCATGGAAAAACTCGCGTCCCTTAGTATTTCTTTGACTAGAAATCTTACCTGAAGCTCAAATATGAGACGGAAAAAGTCCTTCGTCAGAAATATAATTATCAACTAAATAGGTAATCACTAATTTCACTTACAGTGTGATTTTCTGGAATAGCTGATATAAAATCATCTGTATAAGATTCGTCAACTTCGACTGCATTTAAAAAACTTAAACCAAATATATTACGAAGCCATTTTCCAATTTATGATTCACATTTGTAATCAGTTGAAAGTCCTAAATTTTATATTTTACGATATCATGATTATGATAAATGGAAACTACAACCTATTATTTTACATAAAGGAAACATTTCATTGATCGCATTATGGATTGCTTGTTCAAAATCTGCTAAAAATAAATTAGCATAAATATTAAACCAAATTCATTGCACTTTTCAGTAATTATTTTAAACATATCGGTGACAATTATATTATCTGTGTTATCTAAATGGCACGAACTAATATATAATGCTATTAAATAAGTACGCCCTAAGGTTCTTCAACAAAAAGATTTCTAATATTTTTAAAGCGTTTTCCATTTTAACTCTTTTTTTTTGAACGAGTGCAGTTCGACCACTACCTGCTTTTTACTCGACTGCAGTTCGACCATTACTTTATATAAATCCAAGTGCAATTCGACCATTTATTTGTAGGTAATAAGTGTAATTCGACTATCCCGTTGGTAAGCACGTTGTGCGCTCGCTTTTCACTTTACGGCCTTTACGCTCACAGCCTACCTATTTACTAGAACTCCTCTTAATTTTAACTTGTGTATCAACTCATAAAGCACAAAAAAACTGCTTACAGCATTTTTAGATTAATTACTTTTTTAATTATTTAATTAATTATTATTTATTTTATTATTTAATTAATTACTTACTTTTTAAAGTACATGTGAAAAATCTATATTACAAGTATTTAATATTGTTTATTATAAAACATTACATTTTTATTACAATTTAAAAACAACCAACAAATTAAATAAAATGGTACTCAGTACTTTTTCAGCATTCTCTGGAATTTACTATTATGTTAACTTTTTTTTTAAAAACACATTATTAAAGATAGGTAGTCACCAGGTAGTCACCTAAAATTAAATATAAAAAATTTTAAAATTATTAATTACATTGTTAATTTATTACGTAGATAAGCACCTACACTAACTATTTTTTTTTTGGCTTCCTGTTCTCTCAAAATTCTCACCGGATTTCTTATGTTGCTAACTAAAAAACGTTTACCAAATAGTGGACTAATCAACTCAGGCAGTAAACACTCGTTATAAAATCTAATGTATAAAATATGTATTGCAGTAAATTAATGTATTGATTATGTAATTTACAAGTTTACACAATTCATTAGGTAATTACATATCTAACTGCAACTTTATTTTTTTCTTCCAGAAGTTGTCATAATATATTGACAACTATATTATAATACCAATTATCAGTAAAAATAAAAAAATAAAATTTCTTTCTTTTTGTAATATGTAAATGGGTTTGGATATAGTAATAATAGTCGTGGTTGGTTTTTAATATTACACATTTTTGGTCGTCAATTTGGCAAAATGATACCTAAAATTAAGAGTTAATTTTTTTTATTTGATATAAGATGTACCTACCAAGTAATGTCAAATACTCATATTCATTTAAAATTACTAAAATTCAATTATTTCATTTATTTACTTTTCTATTTTTAATCGCTTCAAATACGTTTAGTTCAGTTTTAGCAGAAAAGGGACATTTAATTTGAATAATTGAATCGTCTTCAATAAGATCATCTACACAAGTAACAATTTATGTTATGTCAGTTAATGTAATTTTAAATATAATTTGATTACCTGGACTTGCTGCTATATAAGGAATATTTTCATCAGTGTTTTTAAAGAAAATTATCAAACTATCAAAATTAAAGAATACAATATTATCTAGGGCATGAAATATCCATTTGTAGATTAAACAACTGAAACGGTAGTCTTTTAAGATTAAAAAATTAAAATTTTCGACAGCTTAAAGAGATCGTATTTCTGTTAAAAACTTATAAAAAGCCAAATGGATATATCATTCCCTAGATAATGTAATTATCTTTGATTTGTATCATAAGTTTTACTACGCTAAGTATAATACTTTCGGAATAAAATCTATTTTTCGAAAACATGTTTTTATACCGAAATATAGCTGAGCTGACATCCTCTTAATAAAAATGTTACATAATATAATTTGTATAATATATTTATCTCGAATTACACGTCAAATCCAAGTTATTAACTATTATGTGACAGCATTCATTCTAGTAAAAATACCAATAATTAAATTAAATATATACCTACTCCGAATACATTAAAAGTCGTATATTTATGGGACGATTTTTTTCAAACTCTAGTACTTCATCGTGAAAATGATCTTACAAAATAAAATAATTTTTTTTTTTTAATTACCTAACTTTGAAATTGTATAATTTTAATATGCCTCAAATATATCCAATATCCCACTATATAATTTATTATTATTATGGATCAGTGGAAAAGTTCAGAGTGGAAAACTTGATGATTACATGTACGATCCCCCGATGTTTATTATAAATTGTTTGATTAACAATATCGATTTTATTAATGTCATATTATTAATATATTGTACACATCTTTTATGTTAAAATTTCTTATAGATGTTCTACTAATAAATATTGTGATGAAATCATTGTTATCAATCGAACTATCGCGACATTAAATATTACAATTTTCAAACTCCAGGTTATTTAATCCCGTGTCACCGCATCCATTAGTGACGTCACTTTACAGGGTGATATTTTTATTTTATTGTTAAGAATAGAAAATAGACGCATTAAATATGTTTTTGGTTATACGTCACAAATAAATGTAACTCGATGGAGATGTTTTATGAAAAATTATCGAGCCAATATTTTTGAAAAAGAAAAAGTAATACTAGCAATGAAACTTACGTTTTTTATCTATGAGTAAAATAAATATATTATTTAATAATTTATTTATTTATGACAATATGTGTTTTTTCAAAACTGTATCGAGACAATATTTGACCTATACTTGTTTTTTACTTTATATATACGTAGTAGGATCAAAAAGTTCCCGGAATTTATAGAAAAAAAACTATATTTCTTATCAAGTATCTGATTATTGGAATTAAAAGTAGACATTATTAGCCATCTAAAGGTTTAGTTATTAAAAGTACATTAGTCTCATGTGAGCCGTAATTGAGTCCATACGAAACTGTGTTTACACATTTTTTTAAAATGTCACAATTAATGTCACAACGCGCTAACATTAAATTTTGTTTTAAACTTGGAAAAACTGTCGCAGAAACGCTCGAATGCTTGAAAACAGTTTATGGTGATGAAGCATTAGAGAAAACAACCATTTATGATTGGTTTAAACGGTTCAAAAATGGCCAAGAGTCACTTGAAGACGAAGAGCGGAGTGGCCGGCCGCCAACTTCAAAAAACGATGAAACAATCGAAAAAGTTAAAAATTTGGTGCAATCAGATCGTCGTTTACACATTCAAGATATGGTAAATGTATTAGGAATATCGTATGGTTCAATTCAAAACATTTTAAAAGATGATTTAGGAATGCGGCGCGTTGTTCAAATTGCGACAATTTGAAAAAATGCATAAACACAGTTTCGTATGGACTCAATTACGGCTCACATGAGACTAATGTAATTTTAACAACTAAACCTAAAGATAACTAATAATAGTCTACTTTTAATTCCAATAATCAGATATTTGATAAGAAATATAGATTTTTTTCTATAAATAAATTCCGGGAACTTTTTGATCCTACTACGTAGTTAAATAGAATGGACATATTTTAATATGAAATTATGTAATACTTTAAAAACTCTAATATAATTGTACCTATATTCGACTAATGTATTATTATTATCTACTTGTGTTTATAATTAAACAATATGTAATAATTGAACACGGTTCCCAAATGTCTTATCACAAAAATACATTTTGGCGGAAACGAGAATCATACCTTTTTCGTTTCTGGTGATATAGGGCTGTGCGTAGTAATGGGTAAATAAATTTAGGGTATTTACCCGGTATTTTGGGTATTTATTTTTAATTGCGTTTTTTCTATTTTATTTCAATGTTAAATAAATTGTAAAACCATTTACCAATATAATGTAACTAAAAAAAATATGTTACTTGTAATTTGTAATTAAATATTAAGATAGATCAGGCTAAAAACTTATGTAGTGTTAACGCTTTAATTATTTAAAATAAAGTAAAAACAAATTATAATTTTTATAACATACATTATCATGGTATAAAAGTATAAAACATAACAAAATCAACAAAATTCTCTTAGTAAAAAATAAAAAATACAATCCTTTGATTAATATTAAGATAGATAGGTAAATAATCTTATTTATCTTAAGTTGTAAGTTGTAATAATTCTTAGCTTTTATTTTAGGCGATATTTTATAAAAACATAATGTTTTACCCATATTTAATTAAATACATTTTAAGTGGAAAATTGACTACATATTTTTTTTCAAAATATCATATTATTAATAAAAAAAAAGAAATATTTTTATAACTAAAAAAAAATAAAATTTTCATAAGCTTACTGTTGTTATATTATCTAAAAGAAAATATACTCGTAAAATAAATTTTATAAAAAAAACAAAAATATTAATTGAATAATAAAAAAAAATGTATTTATTTAATCCAAATACATACAAAACATAACAAAATAAATTGTTCATTAGCTCCTTTCTAAATATAATACAAACAAAATGTAAAATGCATAATAAAGAAATACAAATTTCTATAACCTGAATAAAAATTAAACATAACAAAATAAAATGTCCATTAGCTCTTTGCTGTTATAATATAAACAAAATATAAAATGCATGACAAAATAATAATTAATAATTATCCTCATCTTCTTTTTCTGAACATGAAACTGAGTTTTCATCACTACTGGTATCATTATATAAAATAGATGTTTCTGAATCTGAATCACAATCACTGTCTGAATCACTTTATGAGATAATCATATTTTCATCGTTTTTTTCAGAGTTAAAAGAACTCGATGAATTTTGTATTTCTTGTATAACAACAGAAGATTCTTCACAGTTATTTGCTTCTGTATTTTTGGAAATTTCACTTTTTTTATTTTTTAGCTTCCAATTGTATGATAAATATGTCAATTTCCCAGCTCTCTCTGTAGTTAATCTATTTCTTTTTTTGCTATGTATCCAAGAAAAAGTGCTGAATGTTCGTTCAGTAGCAGCAGAAGTACAAGGAGCAGTTAATATTCTTACTGCAACTTTAGATAATGGGGATATGTGATCTAAGAATTTTCACCACTTTACTGGATCAGTAATCAAAGAATTTTCTCAAATAAATTTTTTAGTAAAATATCCTTGCTTTGATTGATAATTTGAGATCATTCATTATATCTATTTTCATTTCAACTCCTAAATTATATATAAATTCTAAAGCATCAGCACGTTCATCTGCATTTAATTCTAGTCCTTGTGATTTAGGGTCCAGCAATTCAGCAGCTAAATGAATTTTTCCAAGAATAAAGATTTTTCTTTTTGCAACATTATTCATTATATTCAGTTCCTCAGAAATAGAAAAAAGAGAATTTGTGATTGAAGACGAAAAGCATGCTTCAACTTTTTTCTCCACATCATTTAACAGACTTCTAACTCTATGGATAAGATTATGATTTGATCCTAAGACTGTAATTGCATTTACTATTGGGGTTAATAAATTTATCATTTTAAAACATTTTCTCAAAATTTAGAATCATCAAGTAATGTCAATTTGATAGGTCTTAATAATGAAATTGGAATAGTGTCATCGACTGCCAAGGCCTGTAAAACACTTTTATTTTTCATCAAACTTTCCAAACAAAATAGAAAGCTCCCCCAACGGGTTTTGACAGGCAATTTCAATTGAACATTAATGCCTTTAATTTGTTGGTGTTTTTTGAAGACATAAGATAATAAATGTGATATTTTTATAGAACTAACAATATTAGAGTTTTGTTTCAAGAATTCACTAACTGAATTTACTTTAAAAATATCAGAACATAAGAGATGTAAACCATGGGCTGCACATCCGAGAGGTTTTATACCCTTTATACACATTTTTTACCAGTTCAAATGATTTCTTAACATTAGCAGCATTATCCCCTATAATGACAAAAAATTTTTCTTTACCATATGTTTCAATTATTTCAACAATTCGGTTTTTTAAATATTCAGCAGTATGACGGTTATCTTTGGTGTTCAGAAATTTGACAAACAATGGTTCTGGTTTACAAATAACAAAGTTTATTATGCCATCATTATTTATATTGGTCCATCCATCCAGTTGAAT
>NW_020272482.1:0-5780 GCF_003268045.1 Sipha flava
CGCGCGGCCCGAAGGCAGTTAGGCGAAACGTTCGGCCCGCGCACCATGTGTATTGCTGCGTCGCTCAGGGGACGTCGTCGCGCATCGGTCGGCTTCGTGCAGCACATCCCGCGCCGCGCGCACAGTTAGGAGGCCGTTACGCAACGCACACCGTTCGCGGCTTCAGTTGTTCGACAACCGTCCCCCGCGCACGTCGTCCGACGGCAAGTATCGCGCGCGCACACACACCCGACCGCGCCGGTCGCACCGATCACACCGATCACCGGCGGCCCCCTTTTTACGGCGTTTTCCGTGCGCGGCGTACACATCCCCGATTCTCGGACCGTCCACCAATGCCCGCAGTTACGATCTCCGTCCGCGTCGTCGGACCGCGTGCACGGCGCCGGTTAGGTTAGTCGTCGTCCGTCTGAATATCCTCGCACCGATGTGACACCGCTGCTGCCCCGTCGTCGCTTCCACCGTCTCCGATTGCACCGTCTCCGATCGCACCTCCTCCTCCCCACCAAACCAAACCTCATCGACCTCCAACACCGACTTCATGACGTCGCCCCGTACCCGTCGGCTTCGCAGCACCGCCGGTCCGCCTCGTTTCTGGTAATTCGTCCCCGTCGCAGCGTCGGAACGCGGCACCGAAAATGCACCAGGAACAGTTCGTGTACCCGACCGCCGTGGACGTGCAACAGCAGCAGTACGTCGGCCCGTACCGGTTGGAGAAAACGCTGGGCAAGGGACAGACAGGTAACTAACGGCAAACATATCTTATGTGCGGTTAAAAGTATAGGTTAGGTTTGTATTGTGCGCCACGCGGCATTGCACCGTGTCCCGTTCTCGCCGCGCAAATAAACCGTACTCGGAAAACGGCCGGATCACGAAGGAAAAAGCAAACGCACATTTACGTCTAGGATCGGCGAGTAACGCGCCGCCGAATTCCCGAAACGTTGACGTTTCAAACGCTCGCGATTACGATCGTATGGTAACAATAAACGTACGGCTCATACGCACCGAATACATTATCACGCATTTACCGGTGAACTTATCATTCGTGCCGGCCGCAACCTTTGAAGTGAACGCGCATTTACGAGTAGTTATAAAAATCTTGTACGGTTAAATATTATATATATATATATATATTCGAGAAGCGATTCTGGTAACGTATGGTAATTGGGTTGGTGTGCACGTGGCAAAGGTTATCGAGTGTATTGATATTTGTTTGTCGAAATTTAATATTCTACAAAGACGTATATGAAGATATAAATTGGAACGTTTTTAATTAGGCATATATCAAACACGAATATCTCGAAAAGTGTTGGGAATCGTCGTTCATATCCGGTTCGAAATTCGAAGCATTTACGAACATATTATATATTTATCACGTTCGTATCGAAACGACAAAACGCGCGTTTAGGTTAGACCTGATATACCAGCTTAAAAAAAGGGGGGGGAAAGGGTTGCCCGTGTATCAGGCCCTGATTCTCGCAAGTGCAGATGGAGCACTTGCACTTGGCTCCCAATTTCTGGGGCCCCCCGATCTCCGTAAGTTATAAAAAATGTTTTTTTAATTAATTCCACAAACATTTATTTTGTAAAATGTACCTAATACCAACTGTCAATTTTTAGAGTTCAGTATATTTTCATCATAAAATTGTCAGTTGAATTTTGATTATTTTTGTCATTCCGCACCCTAGTTCAAATCAGTTACCATCACAAAATATTAAAATAATAATAATAGAAAATTGTTTGAACATCGGAAATATTTGATACCTAATAACTATTTATAGATTTATTCGAGCCCAGTATTTACAGATTTACCCATCGTTGGTGACGCTATGAGAATTTCGTTCACGCAATCACCATTTTTAGAAACACTGATATATATTTCATTGGATTTTGAAATTTTATAAATTTTGAGATAGGTATTTGGTACTTTTAAACATATAAATATATTTTTATTATTATCAATATGCCCCCCCTTCCATATAGATTTTTTTGACTTAGGGAGCCCCAAAAAAAATTGTGCACTTGACTCTAATTTTATTAAATCAGGCCCTGCCGAGGATATTGATATTTGTTTACCGGAGACTTATTTAGAAAAAAAGCGTAACCGTTACAAGATCGCGACTAATAATGCTCTACGCTGGCTGCGACTGTTCTTAAAATATGCGGATGTTCTATCGTTTTGCGAGCGATTTTCGTAAATATGAATGGGTTTTGGTAAACAGATTAGGTATTGTGTTATTTGACTACTTGGATGTACATTTTCTTTCCTCCATGAATACGCCTTTTATAAATATTTGCTTCTTGTTCGTCAGTATTATTGTCAATACTTTATGAGACTTGTAAACATCATTACTCTTGCTATAAAAATTCAATGGTGGTTGTTATCTAATGTTTACGGGGATTTCCTATTTCAGCATAGTTATTAATAATTAAATTTTATGTACTAATTATCAGTGTTTTCACATTATTAATGGAATTTATTCCTTTAACTAGATACCGTTGATGATGATTAATACCAATTACTAGTAACTAAGTATTTCTATACAATTTATTATAATTATCGAATGCTTAAATTCATTGATTATCTACCGTTAAACTTGGTGAGAAAATTCTTCAGTCAAGTTCTTTGAAAATGTATGAAATTTTAGTAAGATAATTAAAACTGATCCCTAACTACGGACAAGCTTTTATGAAGTGACGTTAGGAGTATTCATTTATACATTTAATAAAAAGGGAAATTGTCAACTCACATATTTTAAAACAATTTAATATGTACATTGGAAAAGTTTTAAATAAAATGCAATAATTGAAAGTTGGGAAATTGATTTTTAGCTGTATAATAATTTTTATAACTAGAATACAGTATATTATTTTTACACAGTTCAGCAAAAACGTTATTGTTAAATTCACAGATTTTGAAAATTCAATTATCAATATATAAGTTTTGACAACATTGAAACTATTCTTTATATAAATTATTATTTTAACTTCTTTTTGACATTGTTATGAAATATGTTTAGTATAACGGGGTATATTATTACAGTACTTACGTATATAAAAGGTACGTTTTCGTTGTTATTACAATTTACCAAATAATCTTTTTGTTAAATCGTTTACATTTAGTTAGAAAATCAACAAAAAAAGTTAGTCTTTTATGATAAACAACTTAAAATTGCATTAAGTCTTTTATTGTAAATAATAGATAGAAAAAATTAAGGTAATTTTATATTGATTTTTTTATTTGTATTTTCCAAAAATTTGTGTTTGTCAAATGTAATATAAAGTTTTAATGAAAATCCCATATTTTAGATAGAATATTTATTATAAATTTAGTCGTGTCTAGAAAAAAATATAATTGTTTTACTTTGATAGATTTTTTTGAGGGCTGAAAACTAATTTTAGGGGAAGCAATATTATAACTTATAATATTGTTTGATAATAGAAAAATGAATTTTTCTAAATAGAAAACCAGTAGGTTACCCAACATGTGATTTATGTTCATTATCAAACGTAATATATAATCTATATATATATATATATAATTTAATCTATACCTTTTTAATAGTGTTTTGCACGGTCTGGTCCGGTCTTATCGTATAAAAATACATCAAGGATCGGTTCGGTTCAAATCAATATTTTTTTGAATGATTTTGGTCCGGTCAATTAAACTGTAATAATTTCGGTTCGGTCCAGTTTCTAAATTATAATTAAATCAGTCCGGACCTATTGGTCCCGATTAGTTTAAAATATATGGCTCTTATTACGGCTTGATTCAAATCTAATATCTATTGAACAATGATTTAAAATTATAAAGACATTATTTATAAAATGTATATTAGAATTATATTAGATAAATTATATTAGATTATTATATTAGAATTATATTAGATAAATTGTATTAGATTATTATATTAGAATTATATTATTTATAGAATAACACGAATATTATCATAATGGCCCATGGAAATCAATATTTTACCCCAGCACTGTTGTTTTATATAAATTGTATGTAGTATCATGTATATTGTATATATCTCCAAGCTGTTCATGGTACTTATTGGCTATTAATAATTTATTATCAAACATATTTTTAAGAAAAATTATTATTATTTTCGTTATGCGGGTAACGTGAAATATTGTGGAAATGCCATGCCATGCCGCACCGCGCCGTCCAAATATAAAAATCTATACAACTGCCAATGAAATACTCGCATATTATGATCTTGATTTATATTAATTATGGTTTATCTATACATTATTTTGGGGAAACGAATTTTGGAAACGCAATGTGCACCCCTAATTTCTAATCCATTCTTGTCGATAATGCCGGTAAACGGTAATACTTGGAAAATAGTTGATTAGGTAGGTCAGATAGCAATTAGTTCGATATTTCTACGTAAAATTCTTTGTAAAAATAATTAATACTTAATAATGAGATAAACATGAGTATAGTATAGTGTAGTATATATACCTAATATACCTATACTAAAATATAAATTTACTATAGTCTATTTTCATGGTTCAATATTTTTTTTAGTTTGGATCGTTTGTTCGTTGTATCATATTATGTTCTACTTAGGGTCTTGTATGGTAAAAAAAATTAGGTCCATGGTCCGATTCGGTCTGGTCCATAAGCTTTTACAGTTTGAAATTTATTAGTTCGGACCTTCGGTCCGGTCTCGATCCACTCTAACAAATTATTTTAAATTTTCAGTTTGGTCCGGTCCAAAATTAAATGTAGCTATCGGTTCGAACCGACTTCGGTCCGTCTTCGATCCTTTTTTAACATTTTTGGTCCGGTCAGGTCCCTAAAATTACGGACCGTGCAGAGCACTACTTTTTAAGCATAATTTATGAAGTATATTAATAAATTAAATTTTTTTTTTATGAAATTTACACAAAAATTGAACGTTTGATTTAAATAATTGTACTATTAAAAAAGCACTGTAAGGATATTGTTTCAATACTATATCATTGTAATATACCATTGTAAAACACCGTTGTAAAATATCATGAAAAATCAAAACATTTGTGTAGTATATGACATGTAGGTGCATTGATTAATACTGACACGATTTATACTGAACATATTATGATTTCTGGAAAATACTTTTAACATAATTTGTAGGGTGCATTTCACAAATATATTATGAAACGAGTTTATTTAATTATATTTCGTTTGATGTATACAAAATACTATTGAAATAATATTTCAATAAGTTAACATATGAATATAATAAAAAAAAGAAATCAGTATAGTCAGTACAAACTATAAAATGAAAAATTAAAATTATAGAAACTGAACGAAATTTATCAAAAACGATAAGCATAAATTGATGACTGACTTGTTATCGAACACTAATTAATTATTACATAAAATATTATAATTATTTGTATAGTGGACGATAATGAATGAAAATGTCTAGTATTAATTAAAAAGGAAAAAAAAATATTTTCATATATATATACAGGGTGTTTCTGGAATGGATGAGAGCACAAGTATATGCGTACTCGCTATGATGACCCAAAGTGGATTTTTTTTCAATCTTCAAAATCATGGTATATTCAATTTATTTTTATGACATTACTTTAAATGTAAAAATAAACACTTAAGTTGTATTTTTTTCAAAATTCTCACACAAATCGAGACGTAACACTGTTTTTGTGCTTGTCGCGCGTTTTTCACGCTCGAATCGCCGACTAAAAAAAAATTCGTGTGACGCATCGATTCGTATGAGAAAACTTCAAGATAAGCAGTGGTAATAGTAGTTTGTTATCATTTA
>NW_020272483.1:0-7940 GCF_003268045.1 Sipha flava
TGAACTAACATTTACGTCTAATTGAGGTTAATTAATTCCTCAAAATTAAATTTAAATGATTTAATAATATCTACAAACCTACGGATGCAAAAATAATAAATAAAATTTCATAATAATTCATAAAATTCTAGTATGATTGGTGAAAAATTCAATAATTTTAATCGAAACTTTGACTGGTTGCCATTTAGTCAGATTTGATTTTAGAGCTATGGTAAAAAGGACCAAATCGACTTAAAAAAATTCGGTCTATCCGAATTTGATATTCAAAACACCTGTTGCCATTTAAAAAAATGCAAGTTGTATTGCGCATGCGCACACGGAAAGATCTAAAAATGTAAAAATCATTAAAAAATGTGTATTTATGTATTCCCTATCCCCTCCTGAAAACCGCATATTAATCCGATGTCACTGGACAGAATTATTTAGTGTTACCTTTAAAAGGAAACACACTGTATACATTTCTCAATTAGTATTCTCGTATATATAATATTGTTATATATCACAAGAAATAAAACAATAAACGTCGTATTTATAAAAAAAACAAACAAAAAACACTTATAGATTAATATTGAGTCTTCGTTTTGAAGTTTTAGCCATTTCATCAATTATCATCAATGGACCTACATAAATATCCTGGTGTATATTGAGGACTGCCAATCCATTTAGTCTCATTTGACCAGTAGTATTTCTCAGATAATTTTTCAGTTTAACTTTTAGACTAGTCAAATTGTTGCTATTATCTAATTAATATATCAATATAAAAATTGTACATAATTTTGATGTCCTCAAAAGTTTCTTCAGATATTTGTTTGCTAGTCTTAGGTAATAAGCAATTGAAACTTTTTAGTTTGGCCCTATGTTCAAGAAATCGTCCATGGAGTTGTTCAATAAAGTTATCAAGAAATGGGATGAATGTTGAGACTCTATAATATTCTGTTGGATTATTATTCATAACATAACTCCTATTTTTTTGTCAACTTGTTGTTCTTGGAATACTGACAGTTATACCAAAACTAGTACAGACATCTTCAACATTTTTAAATATATTATCAAATTCAACATTAGCATTATCGCGGATTTGTTTAATAGTTGATTGAGTCATATCAACAAATTCTAGGACAGATTCTAAATCTAAGTTTTCAATTTGAAGAAATTTGTTCAAAGGAGCAGTTATTACAAATACTTTTATTAATATCAATAAGGCTATTTGAAACCTTAATTGATGGATGGAGGAACTAAGATGGTTAGCTAAAGCAGAAGTCTTAGTATATTTCCAAGTAGATATTTCATTAAGTGCATCCACAACTGCAGGTTGAAGTTCATGAAACACAAATACAGCGTCATGGCGCTCAAATCACCTTGTAGGGTAAAATTTTTTTAGTTTTTTCAATTTTGATTCATGTAATTCATTTTGAATTGATATTTTAAGTTCATTTTGCCTTTCAGGATACCTAAAAAAGTTACATATAGATTGTATTGTGCCCATACAGTTTCGAATATCAGTTACATTACAACTAAATTAAATTGCCTAGTTTAGGCTATGTGCTCCACAGTGGATATATAAAGCCGTCAGATATCATTGATATGTTTTTGTGTTCCATTAAATTTCCCGGACATAGTCGTCACTCCATCGTAGCCTTGTCCAATTAAGTAATTCAATTCGAGTGTCATAGTTTCAAGATTTTGAAGTATTATTTATGCTAATGATTTGTCACTTACATCAGTAACTTCTACAAATTGTAAAAAATCTCTTACTTTTTTTTTGTTCTAAATGAACAACCCATAAACGCAAATCAATTTTACAATAAGGAAGTGTATTTTATTAAAATCATACAATTATTAAGCTTTTAGTAATTATAAAATTAATTAAAAAATTTGAAATTTAAATTATTTATTAGTAATAGGTATAATATTATAATGAATACCTTAAATAAATATTAATATTAAATTTGAAATTTGAAGCCAACAGTTTTCAAATAGTCTAATCTTTTTTTCAGTATACATGTTCTATGCATTTATATTGGAGTTGTCTTTAGATGTGCGTTTTGTGGTTTTTCGTCCATTTGATTGCATTTTTAAATAAACTTCGGTTGTTTAAGCACTTCGATAAAATTATAAATAGATGGATATGGGTTATAAAATTGATCTTTCATATAACGGTGGTATAATTCTGGACCATTAGTAGTCCTTGGCTTGTTTGAAGTTGGCTCAGCCAAATGGTGCGGTTGATATCTGCTGACATTTTCAATAAAATTTGCTAAAATTTAATCAGAAAACACTGATACCTTATCATTGTCAGGAGCAAAAGAAAATAGTTCATAAAATACATCAGATAGTTCAGTGGAAGATAAAAATGCTAAGCCAAAAAATTAATTTAACCAATTTGAAATTTCTTATTCATTTTTGTCATATTCAATTTTAAGTCCTAATTTTCCAATTTGTCTGTACTAAGCTTGTTCTAGGTGAAACCGGCAACATTTAGTTTGTGCATATGGAAAAATACACAATATTATAAACATTTATGATCATTATGAGCAGATAATTCAAAAGCCATAAGTATATTTTGAGTTTTTAATTCATTAGTAATGTTTTTATTAAATGTCACATTATAACATATCAATTGTTTCGGATGGCAATATACAATACATCACTGAAACGTACACTTATTTATGTAGAAGATTAATTGTATAAAGTTGCTCAAAATGAGTAGGACAAACACATAGGCGCAATTTAAGGGGGGACTTAGGTGTGCTTAGCACGCCCATTTTCAAAATTAGCCCCCCCCCCCCCCAAATGAGTTCATGTTAATTTACGTTTAAGTACTCAATACTATAGGCGCACATAATATCACTTTTATACAAAAGTCTCCTACAACCAATATGGTCTTACGGTATAGCTTTCTGGGGCACTGACAAACCCTCAAACCTCAGGACAATTCAAGCGTTCCAATACCATTACATATTAAAAGTATAAAATTCAAAAAAAAAAAAAATTAAGCATTTACCAAACTTCCGAATTAAACTTGGCTTAGTATAATAAAAAAAAAAAAAAAAAAAAAAAACATAAAAATTTTTAATTTTGTTTTATATATTATGAACAAAAACGTTTGTAATACATGTTATTGGTCAAAATGAAAATATATAAGAAACCCACATAGAATATGATAAATAAATTTGGACGTAGATAAACTGCCTCGTTGCTAACCGTCATGGTTTGCCGCAAAAAAAAAATTATTTAAATTTAAATGGTTTTTATAAAGGAGTACAACAATTTATTTTAGTTATAAAAACATTAACTGATGAAATACTAAGGTCTGTTAAATTTTTAATATTTTTAGTACACCCTCATTAAAGTTTCTGTTTCAATACAATTTTTACTGAAACTATTAGTCTATAGCGCTTATTAGAATATCACTATGTAATATAATAACGTATTGTTATTTAAAACATGGATAAAGTTTTTAAAATTTACAATATCTTATAGCAATTAATAATATTTATAAATATTTCTCAATCCCGATAGAAAAAGTATACCAAAAAAGGCTTAGTTTTCTGGTTTCTGGAAATACTAGCGGAAATATAAAATATGCCCTATTTATTTACATTATTTATATACTTACAAAATTATAACTAGATATTATTAAAAACATTATACTTTAAATGTTTAATAAAAAATAAAAAGAGGAGGTATCCTGGGGTCTAGAGACTAGTCATGGAGGAAAATCAAAAAAATATTTATTATAATAAAAACAAACAAACACTAATGCAATTAAATTTTTAAATTAGATTATTAATAATTTAAATGAATATTAAATGGAGAAAAATTTAATTAATTGTATTACGATTGCATTTGTTATTCAAAAGAAAACCGACATACCTGTATTTATGGAAGTAAATTGGAATGTGTTAATCTTTTGTAAGTTCGTTTCACTCTGGATCGGATCCTAGATTTCGGCTGTTTACTGTAATAAAGTAAAAATGACAATATTTAAACAATCAAGTATGCTTTAAGGTTTAAATAAAAAATTAATTATAATATAGTTTTTTTTAATTTTTTTTTTTTTTTTTTTATATTACGAACAAAAAATTGTGAGAAATTTAATTAGTCAAAACGACAATATTTAACAAACGCACATAGAATATCTATTCCATTACAATAGACATTTTTGGAGATAGTATTTGGCAGATCATTAGTATATAAGTTGAAAAGGATCGAAACAAGGAAAGCCCGGATTAAGATAATTTGAGGCCCGGTGCCAAACAATTTTAGGGGCACTTAACCATAAACAAAATATTGATGACCCTATCATAAATATTATTCAGAGACAAAAAAAAAATATATTAGAATTTATAAATTTATTTCTTGCTTTTTTTAATACAAAAATAAAAAATTTATTTGTATAAATAGTTTTTTCTTTTTTGGAAAAATAAACCTTTTAATTATATAATCGGTATTAATTACCGCCAAAAAATTACTCTCTGAACACAAAACAATTAAACTATTTAAATTTTCTTGAGAACTGATCGTTCAAATACTTATTTCTTATACGAGCTAAAAAAAAGGTTGAAAACAAGAAAAAACCAAATATTCGCCAGGGGCCAACTATTGTTTGATATCCGTTGTAGGCGCGGGGCCATGACTCCCTCTATACCCCGCTTAATTTGGGCTTGGAGCAAGGACTGATCATTGAGGAAGAACATTGTTTAGTCTGCATTTTCTGTTTGTTTTATTACCTACGCCGACTATGAACTATCGATTACTAAGCATATTACTGAGTATGTTATACAGGGTTTTGCATAGAATTACTCTCATGAATTTAAGGAGTAAGCCAGTTCTCCAAATCGTATCAATTGAATGTGTTATGAATTTATAATGAAAAAAATGTGTTGAAATACTTATATTAATAGTTTAAAAATACTAGGGATCTTTTAGTGTTAAATTTGCTAGAAAAATGTTTTTCATTTGAATATTTTGAAATAAAATTAGATTGATTAATTTTAATTTAATTATATTTTATAATGAAGAACGCGATTTGTATGAAGTTTATTATTATAAGTTAATTTGAATCATATGATTTAAATGTTTTATGATCTTTTATGTAAATTATATAAATTTGATTTTTATACCATTAAATAATTAAAGTGTAAAATTCACAAATAAAAAAGAAAAGAGGATCTCCGTCTCCAAGGAGAAAATTGATTTGTGTTGTACCAAAAAAAAAATCCAGATTCTGAAAAGAAACATAAATATAAATGAATGTAAATTTGAATATTTTGATTTAAAACTGAATTAATTAATTTAAATTGATATATATATTTTATAAATATGAACGCAATAGATTAAAAGTTTATTTTTAATAGTGAATTTGAATCATATAATGTAACTGATTTAAGATATTTTATGTAAATTAAATGGATTTGATTTTTATACCATTAAATATTAAAAGTGTATAATTTTTAAAAAAAATGAAAATAGTTACCTGGCTCTCTCAATCCTTCAATCCTATTGAAGGTTGAAACACAGAAAAACTAAGTTTTGAAAAGAAACATAAATTTAATTAATTAAAATTGGAATATATTGAAATAAAATTAGATTGATTAATTTAAATCCAAATATTTTTTATAATTATGCACACTATTTTTTAAGAGTTAATTATTAATAGTTAATTTGAATCATATGATTTAAATATTTTATGATGTTTTATGTAAATTAAATAAATTTGATTTTTATACTATTATATATTATAGATATAAAATTAAAATAAAAAATTTAGCGTATCCCCGGCTCTTGAGTTGAACTTGATTTAGGTTTAAGCAAAAAAGAAAAAAAAAATACATGAAAATAAACATAAAAATAAATTAATTTAAATTTGTATATTTTGATTTAAAATTGAATTGATTAATTTAAATTGAAATATTTTTATAATTATGAACGCTATTTTTTAAGAGTTTATTATTAATACTTAATTTGCAATATATAATTTTAATGTTTTAGAATATTTTATGTAAATTATATGAATTTGATTTTTATACCATTAAATAATTAAAGTGTAAAATTCACAAATCAAAAAGAAAAGGGGATTCCCATCTCCGGGAGGAAAATTAATTTGGGTTCTACCAAAAAAAAAAAAATCCAGGCTCTGAAAAGAAACATAAAAATAAATGAATACAAATTTTGTATATTTCGAAATAAAATTAGAGTGATTAATTGAAATTTCATTATATTTAAAATTTTTGAAGGCGACTTGTAAAGAGTTAATTATTATAAGTTAATTTTAATCACATTAAATATTAAAAGTATATACACTCAGTCAAAAAAGTTTCTATACACCTCTTTTCAAAAAAAGTATTTGTAAATATTTTAAATAGTCCAAAATATTAGGGGTTAGTAATCGTACCACAAATTAATTTAGCATGCATATTTTATATTTCAATAATATAAACTATTTTTTAATTAACGTATGATTTTAATAAATTACAAATTTGAAATATTTGAATAAAAAATACTTCAAAAAGTTTCCATACACTCATAATATAATTTATTAATTTAGTAAATTTATTAATTAGGTTAGTTTTTAATCTTTAATTAATAACGTGTTGGCCCACCTCTTGTTTTAATAACATCGATCAAACGATTCTTCATACTATTTACTAATTTTTTAGTGATTTCCGGGTCAATTGCATTCCATTCGGTTAAAATTGCATTTTTCAACTGCTGCTTATTTCGAACATAGTGTATTATAATTTTTCTTCCTATTTCATTCCATAGATGTTCGTTAGGGTTCATATCAGGTGATTGTGGTGGTGTATGAAGTTATTTAGGAACATTATATATCAACCATTCTTTAACACGTTTTGCCGAGTGTTTTGGATCATTATCTTGTTAAAAGATAAATGAACTTCCTAAACTCAATTTGTCCACACTACATTTTAAATTATTTCTTAAAATATCTAAGTAAATGTATTGATCCATTATACCATCTATAAACACTAAATTTCCTATTCCTGATGCACTCATACAGCCCCATACTATCACATTACCACCACAATGTTTAATAGTTGCGCATAAGTTCTGTGTTTTTAATTGTTCATTTGGTTTTCTTCATACTTTTCCTCTACTATCGGATGAAAATACATTAAATTTTAATTCATCGGAAAAAATTACTGAGTTCCAGAAACTTATAGTCTTATCAATATGAGCTTTTGAAAAATATAAACGTTTCCTTTTGTTAACAGCACTTATAAATGGTTTCTGCCTAGGAGTACACACATTATATCCAAATTTCTTCAAAACATTTCTCACTGTTTGTGGTACTACATTTACACCATGGTCTTTTTTAATCATATTCGCCAGTTTTGGTGCACTTGTCTACAACTGTTCTTAAAATTTTCCGCCGTTGGTTTGAGTCTAATTTTTTAGGACGGTCTGAACGATGCCTATTGCTCAATGTTTTAATTTCTTTTTGTCGGTTGATAATATATTGAATCGTCTAGGGTGATTTATTTACAATTTTAGCTATTTTTCGAAAAGATTGTCTTTCTTCTCTTAGTTGAATAATTAATGCACGGATTTCAGTAGATACTTCCATGGTTAAAGTATGTCGTAGTAAAGAAAACGTTAACGTTACGTAGTAAAAAAAAATATTTAATATATACAAATATGAAAGATCACAATAAATTGATTTATTAGACTTCGTTAGACTTAATAATAACGAGTACGATGAGAAAAAAGAGTGTTTGGAAACTTTTTTGACGAAAATAATTTAATTATATGGGTTTTCCAAATTAATTTATTTCTACACGAATATTTTTACCTAAATTTGCCATGGAAATTTATTAATTGATTGTTAAGGAATGTTTTGGTTAATAAATAAAAATACTGATGTTTAATTTAAAGCTAGCCATACACGTTCCGGTTTGCCGGAGAGGTCGGACTGTGCA
>NW_020272484.1:0-7013 GCF_003268045.1 Sipha flava
TTTTTTGTGTAGACTAATGGTAAAAGTGTGTACTAAATTCAAAACTAGGCTTTCAAATTCTGAGCTCCATTCATATCCATTGTGTTTTTCGCGAATTTTTTCAGTAGAAAAAATCTAGATTCCACACTCAGAGGTTTCATTGCACCTACTCCTCGTAAAAAATTAAACAAATCATCGTTGGTTAATTTTTTTAGTTTTTCACCGCTACTACAGCCTGCTGAAAACGAGATTATAATGAGCACATAAGCAGATATAGGCAGAGCAAATTTATTAAAATCAATTATGTAGCTTGTATACATTATAAATAATATAATATAGAGATGTAATTTTTTGTAATTTTAAAGTCATTGAATTATTTACTAACGAAATATATATATTATATCATTAAAAATATAATTTAAAAAATTTGAATTTTATAACTTCATTAATATATGTGTATATAAATGTGTTTTAATGATACTTACCTTCATACGTATATTCCATTGTGTATACAAATGCAAAAAGAATAATTTTAATAATTAAAATGTGCTTCCAATAAAACCAAAATGAAATAAATACTCACGATGATAGACAATATTTTTTAAATTATATACATTTTAAATTGTCTAAAGACATCAATAATATTTATGGCTTTAATTTTATCAAATTAATTAACTAATAGATATATATAGGTTAGGTTATACCTATAAAATAAAGATTTCATTTAGATAACATTTTATCATACTTTCTGAATTAAGTTTTGTGTAAAGTAAATTTACTTTTCAGATCACTGTGCGGCGACTTTGTGATATAAATCACAGGTGTGTGACGAGATCGCTAAGTATATCATCAGATATTACACGAGCACGGATTAATACAACCGTCGTGACTGTATCTCTCGACAGGCGACACAGCGCACTCAAGTCCGATGGTGGCGGTGTAACAGGCAAATCATACCCCCGGAAAATATTACCGATGGGGAAGTAAGATTTTCCAAGGCATATTTTACCCCTGGTACTATTATCCTAGGTTATAGTTACCCCCGGTAAAATTATCCTAGGTTAATTATTCCCCCTTCAGTGGGTTCGATTATCCTAGGAAAGTTTTACCCCCCCCCCCCTCGTAAGAATACTCTAGGATAATTTTACTTCCCGATAAGAAATTACTAGGAATATTGTACCTTGAGGGAGGTATGATTTCCTACGATATTTTTTGTTAATAAAAATGGAGGAAAAACAAATTTTATTAATAAAATTATGTTTATAGGTACATACCATTGTCTTTACATGTTGAAACGGAGTGCCGGGATTACTGACACCCGGATCTTTTTATAAATGTTCACGAAATAAATATCAAGTTATTTATTTAACATTAAATAAAAGTAATACATAATACATTTTTAATAAAATTATTCCGGGCCGCGCGGCTGATTCGAATATGCGACCGCGGCAAGCGGTATTGGACCTGAGCAAATGCGATAGAAAATTGGATACACAGTCGACAGCAGACTTAAGCAAACGAGCGTATCGACCGTGATCACTTAAACCAGCGGACACTTGTGTAAGTGCGCAGGAAAGGTTTGTACGGATAATGACCCTGAAAAGGGCCGTTTTTAGAGTCGACGAATCGTGGAGCTCCGCGTGTAAACATCGCCGGAGCCGGGGATTCGTGGGTTGTCTTATTCGTCGTTGTTTTTCACGGCCGTGGTTATCGCAGCCGTCGTAAGGTTGCTATCGCCGTAAATGCCGCAATTGCCTTCGTCGTATTCTCAGTAATAGCCGGCGGGTGCTCCTATTCTTCTTATCTTTTGGATGTAGATCGTTGTGAATGGAAGAACAGAGTGTCGATGCTCTGAAAAATGACCGGTATGTATACCTAATCAGACATCGACGCTCCATTCTCATTCCTCGGATTTTTATCTGTCCACCCAACGATGTAAAACGACACTGATCTGCTGTATTGGTTGCCTTCGTGCCGTTTTACATCGTCACAATGTTGTTCTTGGTGGCTCTGAAAAAAGTCGTTTTCGTCTGAGCGCGGGCTCCGTTACAATCAAAAGACATCAGTCTTAAAAAAATAATTTTATTTGTGCAGTGTTTTTAGAACGTAGTTGAATCCTAGGATATTCTTACCGGGGGTAAAACTTTTCTTGGATAATTGTACTCACTGAAGGGGCTATAATTAACCTAAGATAATCTTACCGGGGGTAAAGATAACATAGGACAATTGTACCGGAAGTAAAATATGCCCAAGAAATTCTTCTGTTACAACTATGAGACTCCAGCGCAAAACTCTAGGCGCGGGTCTGTGAACGCTGAGATTGGATCCATAACCATTTTGGTTTATTATTATGCCGTGAGGGTAACACGAATGATGGCTAACGGCAGATAAACAATTCTGTCCCATTACAAATTTATTCGTTTACAGTGTTAGAACTTATCTAGATGAAAATATTTTTATCTATTATCTTGTCTAGATAAAATTCTACTGATCATCTTTTTTTTATCTTAGATGAAAAATGCAGTTATTTAAATTAATTTATCTAGATAATTTTCTATGTATAAGTATTTATTTAATGTTAAAGCAAGTACTTAAATAAATTTTTACATTTCGTGTTCGAAAACCATAATAATGGTTATTTTTTTTAACATTATAGACCTTTTAGGCCCTTTGTTACCAATACTAAATTTTTTCACTCCTCTCTATTATATACGAGATGTAGGTACCCATGACAGTCTGGTCTCAACTCCTACAGGTCTCTTTTGACTACATCTAACTACCGTTTTTTCGGTCTACCGCGGGGATAATGTACCTATATAAATACATAAATATAGAGAATATACGATAGGTATTTGAAGCAGCCACAAGTATAAAATATATCTTGATAGTACTTAATATCCAATAATTGTTGAATGTTGTTTTTTCCATTTATTTATTTAATGAATCTGAAGGTTATTAGTTAATTCTAACAGGAGATTTCTGGCTATACAACTGCATAGTATGTATATGTTAGTATAAAAAAAGGTGCTTATCTATATTTTTAACTAGAAAATTAAATTTATCTCTTATTATTATCTGGATAAATTTCTATCAATAATCTATTTTCTTTATCCAGAAAAATTCCTATCAACAATCTATATAGGGAATTTACAGACCCTTTTGGATGATCCTCCAGGTTGGGGGTTGATCGGTGGGCAACCACCTCATCATCATAAAAAACTATTTTTCAGGAATTCATCAAGTACATCGAGAAGAGTAATGGAATCAAGATTGCAGTTATCTATATTTAAGTATTTCTTTTTTTATTTATAATAGATTTACTAGGAAGAGCGCAATAGGACTTGTGTTTTGGCTTTTTTATAAAAAGTTTTGGCGAATTTTAATACATTTATTTTTATGTTTCTTTTTCAGAACTTGGATTTTATTTTTGGATCGACCCAAATCAATTTTCTTCTGGGAGCCGGGAATCCCCTTTTCATTTTTACTCTGAACTGTACACTTTGAATATTTAATAATATAAAAATCAAATTCATCTAATTTACATAAAATATTTTATATCTTTATATCCTACGACAACAATTAACTAATAATTATAAAATCTTAATTTGTATGTTATGTTTCTTTTCAGAACTTGGATTTTGAATCGTTTCAATCTAAAAGAGGTGTCCTTTGAGAGCCGGTTCTTTTTAAGTTGTTCTTTTGGTTTTTGATTTAAGATTATTGATAGGTAGTTGTTTGATGTAAATTTGTTGTTTTGGAGTTGTATATATTTTATGTGTATTTAAATGTTTGGTAAATCTTACATCTTTTTGATTGTTTGTAGATAGGGTTGAACAGCTGGTCATTTGTTTTGGCTTCTAATTAGAGATCTTCTTTTTACGGTTTGATATCTTGTTGGTTTGTTGCGTTTTTGGTTTTTGTTTTAAGATTTTTTATAGGTATTTGTTTAGTGTACTGTTGGCGTTTTGGAGTTGTATACATTTTATGTGTATTTTTATGTTTGATATTTCTTAGGTACTTTTTCTAGGCTTTTTTGTAGGCCGTGTCGAATAGTATTTAATTCATGGTCTATATTTAGGTATTATCTTTTTACGGTTTAATATCTTGTTGGTTTATTGTTCATTTGGTATTTGTTTTAAGCTTTCTGATTGATATTTTTTGATGTATATTTGTCGTTTTGGTGTTAGATATATTTTTGTCTATTTTATGATAGGTATTTCTTGGTTTATTATATTGTTTAGGAGTTTTGTACTAAGTAATGAATACTATTAATGTTTTGGTTTTAATTTAGGGATTATTTTTTTACGGTTTGATGTCTTATTGATTTGTTGTTCTATGGTTTATCTTTTAAGATTTTTGGAGTTGTATATATTTTATGTTTGGTAATTATTACTTCCTTTTAGTTGCTTTTTTTTTTTTTGTGGTTTGTGTTAGGCATTTGTGTTAGGCATTTGTTTGGTGAATTGTTTTTTTTTTTTGGTGTTTGATATATTTGTTGTTTTTTTTTGATGCTTAGGTATTCCAGAATATATTTGGTTTGGTTGTTTTTAAGTAGTGTTTAACAGCTGTTCATCACCATTGGCTATGGTTTGTTTGTTGTACTGTTGGCGTTTTGGAGTTGTATAATTTTATGTGTATTTTTATGTTTGGTAATTCTTTGGTCCTTTTTTGGTTTTGGTGTTAGACATATTTTTTGTATATTTTATGTTAGATTTTAATATTTGGTTTATTATATTGTTTTGATGTTTTATAGTAAGTGTTGAATAGTATTTATTTTCTGGTTTCAATTTAGGAATAATTTTTTAACAGTGTGATGTCTTGTTCTTTTGTTATTATTTTGGTTTATCTTTTAAGATTTTTTATTGGTATTTGTTTGTTGTACCTTTGGCGTTTTGGAGATATATATATTTTATTTGTAGTTTTGTTTGGTATTTCTTTGGTCCTTTTTCTAGGCTTTTTTGTTGGTCGTGTCAAATAGTTTTTAAGTTTTTGTTTTTAATTAGGTATTATCTTTTTACGGTTTGACGTCTAGTTGATTTATTGCTCACTTGGTATTTGTTTTAAGAAATTTGATTTGTATTTGTATGTTGTACTGTTGGCGTTTTGGAGTTGTATACATTTAATGTGTATTTTTATGTTTGATATTTATTAGGTACTGCTCTAGGCTTTTTTGTAGGCCGTATCGAATAGTATTTAAGTTTTAGTTTTTATTTTATTATTATCTTTTTACGGTTTGATGTTTTGTTGATATGTTGATCTTTTGGTTTTTGATTTAAGATTTTTGATAGGTAGTTGTTTGATGTAATTTGTCGTTTTGGAGTTGTATATATTTTATGTGTATTTAAATGTTTGGTAATTCTCACATCTTTTTGGTTGTTTGTAGGTAGGGTTGAACAGCTGGTCATTTGTTTTGGCTTCTAATTAGAGATCTTCTTTTTACGGTTTGATATCTTGTTGGTTTGTTGTGTTTATTGTTTTTGTTTTAAGATTTTTAAAAGGTATTTGTTTGGTGTACTGTTGGCGTTTGGAGTTGTATATATTTTATGTGTATTTTTATGTTAGATTTTAATATTTGGTTTATTATATTGTTTAGATGTTTTGTAGTAAGTGTTGAATAGTATTTATGTTCTGGTTTCAATTTAGGGATTATATTTTTACTGTTTGATGACTTGTTGTTCTTTTGATTTTTAATGTAAGATTTTTGATAGGTATTTATTTGATGTATATTTGTCGTTTTAGTGTTAAATATAGTTTTTTGTATATATTATGATAGGTACTTATTTCTTTGTTTATTATATTGGTTAGATATTTTGTACTAAGTATTGAATACTATTTATGTTGTGGTTTTAATTTAGGGATTATATTTTTAGAGTTTGATGTCTTATTGATTTGTTATTCTTTTGGTATACGTTTTAAAATTTTTGAATAGTATTTGTTTGATGTATATTTGGCGTTTTGGAGATATATATATATATTTTAGATGTATTTTAATGATTGGAAATATTTACTTCTTTTTGGTTGTTTTTAGGTAGTGTTGAATAACTTTTCATCACCATTGGTTTTGAATTAGGGAATTTCTTTAACTGTTTGATGTTGGTCTGATTTTTTTCTTCTGCCTTTTTTTGTCGATTTTATAGGTATTTGTTATCCCCCAAGGGAACACGTTCTTACGTGTTTACGGGTCTTAGCGAACCCGGGGTCCCGAGCTCTTGTTTGGTTGTCTATTGTTAGGAATGATCAGCTGTTTAACTTTTTTTGTTCGAATTAGGGAACTGTTTTATTTATTTGATGTAGGTCTGTTATTTGTTTTATGTATTGCCTTTCATATCGTGTCATTTATGTTATTGATAATGGTCAGTTTTTGTTTGTGATTTGCATTAGGTATTTGTTTGATGGATTGTTTTTTTTAAGGTGATATATATTTGTTATCAATTTTTTCTACTAAATAGAAATATAATTTATAAGTTTTAGGAATGTTTTATTCCTTGCCTTTTTTTTGCCTTCCTTTTTATTTGCTTTAGATATTAATTTGATGAATTCTTCTATATATGATATTTAATATAATTATCTATTTTTATGAAAGGTATTTTTTGGTTTTTTTTCAATTATTTATTAAGTTGTGTTCAATTGTATTGATTTTTATTTTTATTTACAGAAATTGGATTTTTTTTTTTTGTTAAACCAAGGATTCTTCGTAAGACAAGTTGCCATCAATTTAAATTGATTTATTTAATTTTGTTTCAAAATATTCAAATTTAAATTTATTTCATTTTATATTTTTTTTCAGAATTTGGATTTTTTTTTTTTTGATTCAACCTTTAGAAAGTGTCCTTCAAGATCTGGGTAATCACTTAAATTTATTTTTTTTGAATTTTATACATTAAATATTTAATGGTATAAAAATCAAATTCATTTAATTTATATAAATTATCTTAATTAATCTGATATGTTTCTTTTCAGAACTTGGATTATTTTTTGTTTATACCCAAAGGAAGTGTCATTGGAGGGCCGGGTAACTACTTATAATTTTTTTT
>NW_020272485.1:0-18854 GCF_003268045.1 Sipha flava
TCGTTGTTCCCAAACGATGATGTATAAGGAGTGTAAGAGTGATATTCGCATCAAAGACAAATGATGAAAGTACAGCTTCTACTGTTGATGTTAGTATCGAAATTGATGCTTCAGAAAACCTTACTGGTGTTACTGCTTATTGTATTTTAATTTATGATCGTATTATTGAATATGTACCATTAACTAGAGAGATAAGAAAACTTGTATAGGATTTTTTATGTACTTTACGTGTTTATTATAAAATATATTTAAAAAAATAAATATAGAACATTTTTTACAGAATAAATTGTTTTATTTTAAAATTGAAAAATGAACCAAGAAACCTCCTTGATATATTTTAAAAACTAAAAAAATGGACTCAGAAGCCCCCTAATACTACTACTACCGATTTTTTTTACTTTGATTTGTAACATCGTAAAGGTGTAAATTTATTGTTTTTGAAAATTGTATATTATATATTCAATACTGATTTTACTCTTATAACTCCTACATCAGGTGAAACAAAGAGGATATCGAAGCAAGAGCAAAGTAAATATTTCAAATGGCTATGAGAATTTTAAAATGGCCGTTTTATTTTATTTTGTATCTAAATTGAATTATCTTAATACATTTTTATACAATTTAAATAACGTCAATATCAGCAAAAAATTTAGATTAACTATCAAACTTTTCCAACAAATTTAAAAGTCTTACGTTAAAAAGACACACTGGTAAAATTTTCCTAACATAGCTCACATTTTAAGGTTAAAAAACTTATCTAAAAGATACTTATCTTCATATTTAATGTCTTGTTAAATTAACACGACAACCAACAAACAAAAATAAACGAACTTATATTTATTAATAGTTATATACCAGTGGTTTTCAACCTGTACGTCTCCAAGGTCGTCGTTGGTTATTGTCAAGGGCGATTCGTCTGCATTAGAAATTAAAAGTTAAATTATAATAAATTGCTATAATTATTATTTCTCATACATATAAAATGATTAACTAGGTTAACCTATTCCATTGTAAGTTTTTATCTGAGAAAAGCAAGTTTTTGTTATCTTTGAAATGGTGTTTATGAATTACAATAACACGAAGACATTATACCCAAAGCGAAACGGTTACAATAACGGATAGGAAGCGCTATTAGGTGTTTTTGCACAGCACAAGCACGCACGAACGCACTCAAAGTCATAGTTGTTATCACGCGATTGACAAAACGGTCTAAAAATAATCAATATGCGGGCGAGTATTTTATTGTTTCATCAACCGTCTTAGAATGCTGATAATGTAAAAATAATATAATGGTAGTTTTAATAATATCACCACAATAGTCAAAATTCATATAATTTTCGCGCGCGCTTACGAACTAATTATTGATTAAGATTACTATTTATTACAATTTGTACACAAATAACTATACTAAAAAAAGTTTAATAAGCTATATTACAATAATGTTTACATCAAAATAAAAATTAATTAATATATAATATGCATAATAATATTTTACTCAATATTATTAAAATTTTAGGTTTACATTTTTATTTTTATATTGTCGGATATATGTTTGGATTCAAAAATATCTGATTTTAACAACCCCCCAAAAATAAATAATAATAATATAAAGGTAGCTCCACACTATACATGTTTCGCGTTTCGCGTTTAGTGTTTTCACGTTTTCATTTAATTTCGTGAATAGTAAGTATAGCTTTTTCACGAAAAACTTTTTCGTAAAAACTGTTTCGTAATGTTTCGCGAACGAGGCGGTAAATTGACGAAATCAAAGGACACGTATCAATAATTTCGTATTGTTTCGTGTCATTTCGTTAGGTTTCACGTTGCATATGTTTTCGTAAACAAGAAGTTCATATAATTAATATAAATTAAATTAGATATAAAATATAGGTAAATTAATGTGATAAATTATCATCATGTGGAATCACGTAATATCATTTAATTCCAATTATCAATTTCCAATTCCGTTCTCTATTTTTAAATAAAATTGTAGTCTACCATCTTCGGGTTTTTGATTTGATTTTTTTTTTTTTTAGTTTTGAAGACAATACAATATAAATTGCACTGGCAATTGATAATTCATCTCCTCTATCACTATTCATTTGTATTTAAATAAAAAGGAATGAACAATCTGTATGTTGACACGAACTATTGAGCATCATTGATCGTTTTCGTAACCTGATTGAGCACAGTTGCAATCAAATAATAGGAACCAAAAAAAAAAAAAAAACCCCAAAAACCACACGATTAAAGCACGAAAATGGGTACGACGCGTAGTGTTTTAAAATCGAAAAAAGCTGGCCGAAATTAATTATTCCTAAATTTTATACCATAAAAAATCAAAAAGTATCGGATCATGATGTTGTTACGTGGTACCCAATAAAAACAGGTACCTATCGTAATGATGTTGTTGGATCAGGGTAAATTTGATTAAATAATTATTTCAAACACTTGTAAACACTTTAATAAATACAATTACAGAAACAGACATAGATACAAAAATATAAATTATAAATTTGCGCGCTAACAATATCGAAGACGAAACTCAGAAGGGCTTGGTCTGATAGCTGGACACGTCTGCCGTTGGTGGTGAAACGGAGCCTTTATATACTCTGTTGATTCTGTTTTAATTGTGTTGTTTTCGACACGTGGCTGTCCTTGGTCTTGATCTTCATATCCAAGTGATGTTTCATCACGTGGTTGCCCTTGGTCTTGATTGTCTTATTCGAATGATGATGTTGTTGTGGTTGTTTGAAATTCGCGCGTGGCGCCCATTAAGGTTTATGTGTGCAATAGTACGTTTTTCCTTATACGACTCAGGAATATGCGTATTATTATTTCTTAATAATATATGCATATTACAATGTTTAAACGCCCTATTACTTAAATTTGTTATCAGTTTTAAAATGCACCTCTTTTTTGGGGAATTGAAGGGGTTAATAGAACCCAAATTTGATATAATTTTATATTTATTATTAAAAAAAAATATATATATTTTTGTAGAAAAATTTACTAAACTTTTAGTATATTATATAATCAAATTAATAGTTAAAAAAAAAATTATGATTACAATGTTTGATTTGTGTAGAAGAACTAGTGGCGCCGATGTATCAACAATTTTATGTTGCCAACTAGACCCAATTAATTTAACCACCCACCACCTACCATACGTGCACATTTTTTCTTAATTTAACTCATAGTATTTGTAGCAGATAATTTTTACTTAATAGTATTAATTTGATAACTGATGTTTGTATTGACTAAAGCTGGGAAAAATTAAAGTGGTAGGCAGGGGAGTTCGGGGTTACAAAATGATACTTCTAAACAATTTTATCGAGTACATTAAACATTAAATAATTTGCATTACAAATTTAAAAACACGTAATTAAAATTTATTAAAAAAAACTTGAATTTTATTTATTCTTACTTAACTTATTGTATTTCTTTTCTTTTCATAAAAAAAATGTTCTTTAATAGGTAGTTTTTTTATATAGAGTAGACAATACTTACTTTAAAAATGTAAATAGTAAATACAATATAATAAAAGTTTAATAACATTGTTTAAAAATCAATTATACTATTACTAATATTAATATAGAAGTGCTTTTGATAATTCCGTACTTTTATTGGCAAAATTATTGATAACGTTTTCTACATTTGGTACGCAATCCTGTTCACATATAATTTTTAAAAAGCTTTCCAAACGTTCTTCTTTCATTTAGGTTCTTAATTTTGTTTTCACAAGCTTTAACTTAGAAAAAGATCTATCCACGGAATAACTTGAAACTGGTAGTGTTACAGCAATATGAAGTAAAGTGTGTAAATTTGGAAAAACATTTTTTAACTGAGATACACAAAATAGTTTAAATAATTTTCCCATACTTCCTACATTTTCTACATTTCTGGTCACAAATACAGGATGATTTTCAAATTTCTCTTGTTCTACATTATCAAATATATTGGTAAAACAATCATCATAATCACTGTCATCGCCATCAGACTCCTTATTATGCAAATATTCAGGTAGTAATATGGATTTTTCTAGTTCTAAGAAATTAGAACAAAACTGTTGATATTCGTTCACTAAATCATCATATTTTAAAAATGTTGAATACAGTTCACAAATAATTTTAAATGCATCTTTTGGTAAAGGATTTGGAGAATTTTTAATTTCCATAATTCTTTTTTTAGAGAGAAGAGAAAGGTCTTTTAATAACTCTGCTTCATTATTTCCAAACCTGTCATTTAACTCATTTTGTATTATATCTAAGGCACCATAATAGTATTCAACTTTGAATTTTGTAATGGGGTCTGTAATTGGTTCATCCCTTTGAAGTTCACCAGAAAATTTTGGAACACGTCCAGGGCCGGCTGAAAGTTTTTTGCCACCCTAGGCAAATCTAATTTACGCTGCCCTATGCAATAATTTTTTGGAGAGGAAGGGGTTGAATAAAATAAGGACATTCATTTTTATCTATGAACCATTGTTTATTTAAACAAAATAAAATGTTTTGACTGACTTAAGTTTTCTTTACAAAATATAAAATAATAATAATAAAATTAAAATGAATGTTGGGAATGAAATAAATTAATAAAAATATGTATTTAATTTAACATTAAAAAATATTTAACTAAAAAATTAAAAATATATTAAATAAAATTAATTTTGCGAGCCTTTTCTTGGACAAAATCAATCAGTAAACTTTTAAATTCCAGATTTTACATTACTTCTTTTTCAATAGAAATTGTAGCAAGATCACTTAACCTTTCTTGATTCATAGAAGGCCTTAAATAGTTTTTAATTATTTTTAATTTTGAAAAGCTCCGTTCACCAGATGTGACCGACACAGGCATAGTTAAAATAATTCGAAGTGCTACAGCTACATTTGGTACAAAATTGTTATTATTTACAATAAACTGTAACACTTCTAATGGAGTACTGTTGGGCAGTGGCGTGGTGAACAATTTTAATAAAAGGAGCCAGATATAATTTTTCCATCCACCCACCCACCCACATAAAACAGTATGTAACCAAAATTGCTCGCTTCGCTCGCAAGAAAAATATATTACCGTTTAATCATATTTAACATTTTTATTGTGTACAAAATAAATGTTCACAAGTCAAATTGGTGTTCCTGTACAAAAAAAAAAAGGAAATCCATTTTATTTATATTAATTTAGTTATGCCTACATGTATTAAGGCATGCAAATAAGTATATTTAAAACAAAACTTTAATTTTAACATGTAATTTTGGTATGAAGTAAAATATAATTTGTTTTTGATTTATTATATAAAGAATAGTTCATAAATATAATTTGTAACAATACTCTACATTAATAATGTAATAATAACAAATAGTTTTAACACATCAAAATACATATAAGCTCAGTTTATATAGTATCTAATACAGTTATACCTATACGTTATAAACAATACATAAATAACAACTAATATAGAAAATAGGTATGAATATATATGATTTGGCATCGAACTTGAAGTATTATTTGAACAACAATTCTTTTCGCAGCAATGAAGATGTCAAAGCATATTTGTTCAAAAATTCTTCTGGATTTAAAACTATATCTTTTTCACATGATATTAGCATGAGACTTTTAAGTCTATTTTGCATCATAGTAGATCTAAGTCGAGTTTTAACAAGTTTTACTTTAGAGAATGATCTCTCACTTGAAGCAGATGTTGTAGGAATAGTGCATAAGTACTTATATACTACAAAAAGGTTTGGGAATGCTGCAACTAAATTATAAGAACAAAGTATTTTAAGTATTTCAATTGCTGAAAGTTTTTTTTTAGTTTCTTCATTACTGTCTATTTCATTATATGAGTCAGAATCATGTTTAGTTTCATTTTCGCTATCAATGATCAGATCCTTATTTGAGTTAATACTGGAAAAATGTATACCATTGTATAAGTTAATAAAACTACTCGCAAATATGGTATATTCCATTTTTAAATTATCAAGATTTAAATTAGGAATCCAATTCATAAACGCAATAAAATTATCTTGAGGAATTTCAGTTCCTTCTCTAGTTGCCTCTAACCGATCAAAAGTCAATAATGACAAGTTGGACAATATATCTCGTGCACCTTCAAATCTACTTATAATAGAAGTATTTACTTGATCCAATACTACATAATAAACTTCAATTTTAAATTTTTCATAAGGATTTGTAATAACTTTATCAGAAACAATTTCTCCAGGCAACAGTTTCCTGCGACGGCTACGTATATTTGGCAACTCACATTCAACTAAACCAATTTCATTAACAAAATATTTTGTTTTTGTAATTAAATCATTAAAGCTCTGCTCATTTCTTAATTCAGATAATTTTTTAGCACAAACATCCACCATAGTAATTGCCTGAATGAAATCAATAGATGAAGATTGCAAATAAATTGACAATGGAGTAGTACAAGATAAAATATTTTGCATTAAAAATAAATTCAAAATAAACTTAAATGAAGTAATTATTCTGTAGAGATTTGATGCAGTTGAAGAAGTTTCCCTATCAGTTGAGTTAATTAACTCTTCTAATGTTTTTAGAATAGCTAAATACTTTTTACTTAATACTGATAATGCACGATCATGAGAAGTCCAACGGGTGGTAGAGAAGTTTTTCATTCTACATGGCCTTTCAGAAGGATAGCATTTAATTTGTTGCTCTAGGAATATGGCTGTTCGTTTTCTTGCCCTCATATATGTGATCAATTGTTGAACATCTCCAAAGAAATTTCTAATACTTGAATATTTATCACATGTATCCACAACAACTAAATTTAAGATATGTGCAAAACACCAAACATAAATAGCATTTGGGTTTTTCTCTTGGACATAAGATCGAAGACCAAAATATTGTCCTTGCATTGATGCAGCCGCATCGTAAGATTGAGCACATAGTTTTGTTGTCCAATCTAAATTATATTTACTACAAATATCACAAAAAACATTAAACATTCCCAATCCTATAGAATCAGGGGCTTCTTTCATAGCAACAAGTCTCTCTTCAGTTTGACCTTCTTCATTAACAAAACGTAGGACTAATGAAAACTGCTCCAAGTTTGAAACATCAGTAGTTGTGTCTATAATTATTGAAAATACTCCTGCTTTTTTAACTCTCCTCAAAATCTCTTCTCGTACCATTTCACCCATAACACTCAACATATTATTTTGACTAACATTTGATAAAAATGTTAATCTGTTTTTTTTTTTTGCATTCTGAATTTTGGATAAATGAGCCGACAGTAAAGGATTATATTTAGCTAAAAGTTTGACAAGTTCTACAAAGTTACCTTGATTGGATGAACCCCAGTGTTCACTGTGACCTCGAAATGCATTGTTTTGCCGAGCTAAGTACAATAAAGCTTCAAAAATTATTTTAACAGTTTCTCTATTTTCTGCAACCTGTGAATTTGATGATGATAATAACTGCACATCAACCCTTAATTGACTTGTATACATAACTCGGCGTATTTCAGACTGTAAGTGTTCTGGTGCAGATTCGTGTACTTTAATTTTATATGAAATATGTCTCCAGTCATTAGTTCCATGTTTTGAAAATTGATCATGTTTTCCATTTGGCAATCCAAACAATTTACAAACTATACAAAAGACGCAATCGGTAGAAGGAGAATATGATAGCCAATTGCGTTTTACAAAACTTCCTAGTGAAATTTCTTTAAAATAATATTTTTCATGAAATGATCTTAGACGATTACCTTGTTGTTTTGTAGGAAATATACAACCACTTAATTGTGATTTGGAAGGTTGGCATGACTCTAAAGATGCAAAATGAGCAAAAAGTTCACTAGATACATTAGAGTTCATCACAGCGGGATCATTGGGAAATTGTTCTAAACTTAACGTATCTATTTGCACTACATTTTGCTGTGGCTCAAAGTTGATATTATGCATCAAATCTATTTAAAAATATAAATATCATGAATTAATGAAATGGTTTTTACCTGATTGGCAAATGCATTTATTTATTTAATACAAATTGATCTTATAGGTAAATACATAATATACTGTTTAAAAATGAATGAAAAATCTAAGATTTTTATTAGGTTAATTATTATTTATAAATAACATATAAAGCAAGTTTAAACTTAAAGAAACCAGATTATTAATAAATAGTAAATCAATAACAAGTATTATTAAATTAACTATTAAAATTAGGTCTATAATAATAAATTAAGAATAAAATTCTAAATTTGAATAGTTGAGATAATGACACAATGATTCAAAATACATTGAAAATGTTACAAATAAATATAATACATACACTTCACTTTACTTCCTATTATTTAATAAAAATATCCATATCTCATATTCTTTATGTTGTAACTTTTTATTTTAAATCACATAAAAAAAATCAACTTTCATTTCCTAAACAGCTACTCAACATTGAATTAGAGTTTCAAATTATAGATAAATTATATTAAAATATAAAGCCAATCACTGGACACATATATAGACATATTATTATAGTTGATATTTAATGTACCAAGTAACTATAACTAAATAACTTAATAAATAACTTAGTAAATCTGGGGAAATAATTTAATTTACATATGCCATGTTATAAAAATTAAAAAAAACAACCGAAATAACTGCATAAATGGTTAAATACTATTATATTTTTATATTAATTAAAGTTGCATTTTACACAATACAAATAATAATAATACAATAATTATTAAAATAAAATTAGGTATTGTCAAAACTATTTAGAAAGTAATCATAATATTCAAATACAAAATAATAATAATAATAATAATGCATAATTTCTTCATAAAAAAATTTAAACATTTTTTCAACATTGGACAACAATTTGGACACAGATTTCCTAAAGTGAAAATAATCTCTATGTAATTAGTATTATTAATACTAATTACTTACCAGCTTCAACCATAGTTAAATTTAAACTAAAATAATAAGACTAATTTATTCATAAATAACCTGTTGGCGGATAAATTTGTATGATTTCAGTTGAGTCGACCAAGTTTTGCTTTGTATTAATATTCAAAACGTCTAAATTAAATAAATTAATTAAATTAATAAAAATAAGAATAAAACAAATATATTGATTATTGATTACCATCCACATTAATTTCACTTAAAAGTTGTTGATTGTTAGGCAAACTAGACTTCATCAAGCCGATATCATTTGGGTTAAAATCATGTTAATACATTATCAATGTTAATTATTATTTATTACAATATTATATTATAATATAATTATTGGTATGATGGAAAATAAATAGGTATATATGAATAATGAATTTAATTAATATAATGAAATGCTTAACTTACTTGATTTTTCAATTTTTTGAAATTTTCTATCACTTTCCGTACGTTTAAAATAATCTGAAATAAAACTGGAAGCCGTTCTCTTTACAGGCTTTATTTTTTTTTGACAAGATTCTTTATGGCGAATCCAGTTAACACTGTTCATAGATTCACGTTTTTTACCACAACTGGGACACAGTGAATTCATTTTTAAATAACGGTTATAATTGCAAACGTAAATAAATAAATAAATAAATTATTATATAAACTACTAAAGTAGGTTTCTGCTTGACGGTTATTGCATTAATAACAGTCGATCGCGAAATAATACATTGACCACTGATATTTGATATTAATAGTTAATACCATTGATTAAAATTTATAAATACTCCATGTTAATACTAATATAAGTAATAATCTCACTAATAATAATATTGTCATGCACTTGTGCGGGCAGGCACAAGTCATTTCGGCTGTTTTGGGTAAATGGGGAATAACCATCTGATAACGATCTGTTTTATTTATAAAACAAAATAGTGTATTAATTAGTTTATACTTTATTATGCCATGTTACCGTTGTAGTTACCAGTGGCGGTTCTGGTAGTATTTTTTCGGTGAGGCAACATAATGTATCACCCCCCCCCCTCCCTCCATACAAAATTAGAATTCACAATAAATGTAATTTAAAAACAAAAATAATTATAATTGTAGGAATGCTAATAATATACTTGTTTCGTATAGTAAGTGATAGATAGGTAATAAACAGAGCATTTTAAAATTTGGTGGTCCTGAAAAGGACCTTTTGAGTAGGTATGCCTAGTCCTGAAAATGACTTTTTAAGTTGGTATGCCTAGTCCTGAATAGGACTTTTTAAGTAGGTATGCCTAGTCCTGAAAAGGACTTTTAAATATGTCTAGTTCTAAAACTATTAATTAACTAAATTAAAGTACCACGTCTGTCACTGGATACGTCATAACTCCAACAGTAATTAATTTAATAATGTTTATTACAATAAACTGCAGCACTCGCACATATATTTTAACGCAGACGTTAAGACGAAACCACCGAAAACGGAAAAAGTGTAAGACACAAGCGAATATTCGTTCAAGACGTCAAGACAGAAATGACTAATGAATAAATAATGATAAATATAAAATTATTATCAATAGATATTACAACGGACAACGGTTTAATTAGGACTGTCCCGAATCTCGATTGTAACAACAACATCTTTACTGATAATGTGTTTTTACGTTGAAATGCCGGCTGACTATATATTCCTGTATACCGAGTCTATTTTTATTTCATAGGCGATGTAAGTCGAGCCTCACAATGATCATTACGCATGCGCAACTCTAGTTATTTTATAGTCGCGTGCATTCGCGTACATACGCTTGTGTGTGTAATTCATGTACACAATAGTACATACTCTGAGGCGGAGATGAACGGTGCCTTCTGACGTCATCGGAACATTACCGCCGGTTGAAACACCAGCGTTTGTTTACGTAATACTTATATTTTCATTCATTTCTTATCGGTTTATCACTATTTTTTGGTAATAAACACTAATGATATGATTTACCATTATTTTACAATATAATAAATGATAATTCATATTGTTAAACTTGGCAAAGAAGATTTTTTCTCAAATAAAATCATAAAAACGTTAAAAATTAATATCGAAATATTTATATGCTATCGGTGGGCCAAAATATATACTTTAATAGTATTTTTTACTTAAAATTGTAGGTTAGGCGGCGCCTCACTTGCCTCACCCCCAAAACCGCCACTGGTAGTTACTAAACTATCTACTTATATACCACACAATATTTATACATTGTTTATACGATACACCAATAATTACATTTTCCTAGATTATTATGAATAAACTCGCTGATATGTTAAGACGCCAAGTTCATAATTTATAAAAAAAATATTTTACAAATCCACCTACACCCACCCCCACATATGAATGGAGCCGCGGCTCAAAAAAAACTGCTTCGCCACGCCACTGCTGTTGGGTTTTAATAACTCGGATGTTACTACTAACTCATCTGTCATTTCTATGGCATCAATATCTGAATTACTAACATTTTCATTTTCTAAGAGTAGCAATTGAAGATCTATACAATTTTTTACAATGTTATCTTTCGTTATACTTTTTAGACTACTTATATCATACAAAAATTTAAAGTTATCGCAGTGGTTATGTAATTGTTCAAATCTTTCTTCGAGAGAATTGAGAGCTACGTCTAATATATAAAAGTATAATTCAACTTTAAATTTAGTTTTTAAATTAATTATGGGTTCATCTGGTTGTTCATAAGAAAAGAACACGGTTTTATTTTTTCGTGGGCGTATAGAAGTTTGTTGCGTAAAAGAAGCCTCAATATCCAATTCAAGAGCTATGGTTTCAGTATCTTTTAAAAATTTATCAAAACTCTCATCACATCAAATTTTTTTAAAAAAAATTATAGTTTCAGATAAAATATTTTTTGCGCCAGATATATCTAATGTTACTTTCTGTAACACTTTACTCTCTAGATTTATTTGATTTAAAATTGAGTGCCAAATTACAACGCAACACACAAAGTTAAAATTTTTAATTTTTTTAGCTTAAGATTCAGCTTCTAATCGGGTAATTTGATCAAAAGATATATCCTGACTTATTTCGTATAATGAATCAAATATTTCACCTGTTTGATATCTGAATGGTCTAATTGCATCTATTCTACTCTCCCATCTAGTTTCACTTAATGGCTTCAAAGTTAATTGTGTTATATGTTTTTTTAAAACAGCCCATCGACGAGTAGAACCACTTAAAAATAAAAATATAGCTTGAATTTGAATAAAAAATTTGCTTGCTCCAGTGGATGATTTAGCAGTATCATTTACAACTAAATTTAGTGTATGAGCATGACATGGTACAAAAAAAGCACGACTATTTATATCTAAAATTTTTTTTTGTACACCAGAATTACGACCTTTCATGTTTGAGCCATTATCATAACCTTGCCCTCGCATATTCTGTATTGGAATTTTATTTATTTTTAATTCTGACAATATTGCATTTTTAAATTCCTGACTTGTGGTAATATCAACCAGAATAAACCCAAGAAAATGTTCACAAATATCTACTTTTTTTGTATCTCGGTTAATATCAACAAACCGTATAGTTATTGACATTTGTTCTACTCTACTTTTATCGGGAGTACAATCTACAATTATTGAATAATACTTAGCATTTTTTAACTTTTCAAGTATTTTATTTTTAATTGCTCAAGAAAGTAAATGTATGATTTCATTTTGAATCCTCTTACCTAGATAATGATTATGAATCTCCTTATTTTGAATTCTGCAAACATGTTCTGATATAACACTATCAAATTTTGCCAGAAGCTGTACTAGTCCGAGAAAATTGCTATTATTGTTTTCGTAAAGAACATCGTTTGTACCTCGAAGAGGTGAACATTGTTTATCAAGAAATTCAATGATTGCCATTAAACGCTCAAATATATTTTGCCAATGCCGAGTTTCATTATTTAATACACGTTGATGGGCAGCATCTATGGTTTGATTGCTATTTAATCTAGCAGACAGTTCCATCCATTTTTTTAAAGAATTAAAATGTATTTTGTTTGTTTCATGTTCTTTAACTATATTGTGTACGTTTTTCCAATCATTACAGCCAAATTTAGTCAATGCATAATTTTCACTACTAAATAATATTTTACAACAAAAACGGTACACAACATCATTTTTAATAAAATAAATTAACTACGTATGTTCTATAACTTCACCATTTTTTAATGTTTTACTTAAAATTGAAATTGGAAACCGTCGATTTAACGCATCTCTAGGATATTTGAAATCTTTATTTGGTTTAGTGGGACCTGTTTTTACTAATTGAAGTCGTAATGAATCTGAAAAAATCGCTGGCCATGTCCCGGGGTCAGATATGTTATTTTCATTCTCATTATATTTAATACTCGTATTTTCTTCCTAAGTTATGTTTATTTCATTGTCAGTAACTTCTAAGGTATTTGATTCTTTCAAAGTTGTGTTTATTTCATTGTCAGTAACTTCTAAGGTATTTGATTCTTCTAAAATAATTTTAGAATGTGTTTCTGGATTATTTAAAAGTTCATTATTTTTTTTTCAAATATTTTTCAAAGGAACCAGAGTTTTTTTTTAATTTCTTCATCACGTTTTAATTTTTGTTTTCGTTATGCAGCTCCTGATAACCGTATACGTTTTTGCTCTGACATATTCAATAAATATTAACGTGATAATTTAACAAAATTAATACCAATTAAGTGTTGCAGTTAAAAACGTATTATAATAAAAATTGTACACGTTCATACACTTGATACACTATCACTATCACTCCACAGTCTACAGCAAAAATTATTTACGTGTTAAGGTACGGTTTCCAAGCTGCGGCTGGAAAGGTACCTTGGCGGGCGGCTAAAAGTCCGGGACTAATTGTGTCATTGACCATTATTTTCCAATTACATAATTATTCTGAACTCGATAAGAACGTGTATTCATCTGTGGTCGACTAATGGATGTACCACTGTACATCGCCGTTTTATTTATATTCATGCAGTATTATGACTGGTGCGTTCTCGGTAAACTTGTTTAGTATATTTTGAACAATGAACATATACAATTCAGCATACTATATATATTATTATTTTGGTTCATTTGAAATTTCCTCCCTCCCCTACTAGTGCCGCTCTAGGCGGCTGCCTATTTTGCTACCACATTGACCTGGCCCTAAACACATCTACATCTAGGTGTAGGAAGTGCCACAAATTCCATATCAATCGTTTCAGAAAATTGTTCAGCTGATAATACTACTTCAGAAAAAGAATCTGTACCTATCTCTACAATTTATAATTCAAATTTTGGATTTGGCATTTTCAATTAAAACCACAGTTGCCATCAAATCAAGATCTTTTGTTTGTAAAAGTTTATTAACTGTTTCAAGAATTCGAAATATTTTTTGAAAAGAAAATGCTGTTAATAAAAATCGATAAGATGTAAAATAATCTACGAGTCCACTAATTGTAGCACCAGTCTTAGCATCACCTGGTCCTTCATATTTTTGAATGTATTTTAATGTATCAATTATTGGTGTAAACGTTTTTAAAACTGTGTCTAATGATGTTGAATGAGAAGACCACCTAGTAGTAGATACATACGTTTTAAAGCCATGAGTTGATGCTTTTTTGAATTATTGTAATGATTTTCTTGAAATTGTCTATAAAGAGCAACTCTTTTTTTAGCACACCATATAAACGAATATAATGTCTCCAGGTTCCCAAATATATTTATTGAATCTACACTCGATAAAACTAATTCTTTTACAACGAGATTTAACCTGTGAGCGTGACACCACACAAATGTTGCACGTTTATTTTTTGCTTTAACTAAATCTTGCAGACCGTTGTACATACATCGCATATTTGACGCACCATCATATGATTGTCCAACTAAATCATTGATCCAATGGTTATGGTTTTTCATTACATTTATAAACAAACTGAAGAGATAACTTCCACAAGTATTAGGAGATTCTCGTATAGCTAATAACCTTTCAAAAATAGAACCAGTATTAGGACAAACATATCGGATAATAAATGATACTTGTTCTTTTCGTGACGTGTCAAATGTAGAATCGAATACAATACTAAAAAATTTTGATTGTTTTACATTTGTCTGAATTTGTGATGCAATATCTTGAGCAATGGAGTCAATTAACTGGTATAGTCTTTCCCAGCTAATAAATGACAATTCCTTTTTTCCTTTAGATTGTAATTTTGTAATATTTTCAGCAAGAGAACCAGAATGCTTTGTCATTAATAGAACCAAATCTTTAAAATTTCCTTTTAATAACGCATTAGACCATTTTTCATTATGACCCCGAAATCCTAAATTATGTTGAGCTAGAAAAATAACAATTGCAATGAGTTCAAAAACTATTTGTCTGTTAATAGATATTTGATATTTATGTTTATGTTCCATACTAGGCAACAACGGTAAACATTTTGTTCTTGTTTTAACTTTAATTGTGGAAGTTATATGATAAGTTGAAACTTCATAGTTTATAATACGAGCAAGACCATTAATCCAAGTTGAAAATACATCTTTAGTCCATGATTTTAATGCCATTCCGTGTATGTTAATACCAGAATAAACAGTGAATATAAAATATTTTGTCTGTACTCAAAGAGTAGGATAACCAATCACGAATAACTTTACTACTTTCAGGAATAGTTCTGTAATACCACAAGTAATTGAAGTGACGTCCATATTTATCTTTAGGATACATTTTTCCAGGAATATCTTCAGGTAAAGGTTGGCATGGGCCTAACTTTAAAAAATAATTCTTTTGTTCAAGAGTAATGAAGCTCATTTTAACACATTGGATAGGATCATTTTTTAACTCTACATCAATAGCACATTGACTAAAGTCAGCAGTTGAAGTAGACGGTTGTACATTTGATTTTTCGCTATATGTTGATAATGCATCATTTTCTAAAAATGAATAATACACATGTTTAAAATGAAGAAATTAATACTATAAAAAATCACTCAAGCATACAAATCTATTTCAATATGCACTACTCTACATTTAACTATCAACCTTTGAGTAAATAAAGTATAAATACAAACATTAAAGTTGTACTCTGCTTTTATAGTAGAATTACTTGTTTGAATAGAATCTATTGTGCTTGTATTATTGTTCTTATTTTCATATAAATTCAAATTTATTTGATTTATAATTTAAAAAAAAAAAGCTTATACAATATATATAACAGCTAAAGTGTGATTTATAAAATTGGTTGTACATTTTCAATATTTTCCTAAGGTTTTTGGTTGGGTCAATATTAAATTATAGCATAAAATATTGTTTTAAATGTATTAAGTTATAAAAATCCGTGTAATTTAAACAATTTTATAAAGTACCTGTTAAACCAACATCACCATCTTCATAATATTCAATGTAATTTATGAAAAATAAAAATATTAATTTTATTAATTTTGAAATTTGTTAAATAATAAAAAAAAATATACTAAAACAAAAAATTATATGAAGTAATTGATAAACCAATATTACTAGTTTCATCATATTTAATTACTAGTCAAAACTAAATAAGAATTTTGTATATCAAGATTTTCATTAACTGGCTTATGTAAATTTTCCAAGTCATATAAAAAAAAAAAAAAAAAATTAAATGTATAACTGAAATAATATAATAGCATAGGTATAATAAGAAAATATAATGTTGTAAAAATTTAAATGATCAATAATCAATGAATATTGCATTTATATCAATATTTATCTCAACTATAATTTAAAAAAAAAAAAAATACAAACATATTGTTTCATTAATTTTAAGCACAGTATGTACTTAAACAAATAAAATAATTATTTTTGTATAATTATAATGAACATTTATATTGACTAAAGTTTTATCTTTTTCAATGAAATATAACATTTCTTAAAATTTTAAAAATTATAATTATGCAAGTAGTATATTTTTTAAATATAATATTAAATCTATACTTACTTTTTAGAGATTAAAAATGCGTGTTCAAAGCTTTACTAATAAGTCTATTTAATACACAAATTCATGTGACTAATATTATTAAATTATAAAATGTTGAAAGTATTTCACAAATAATTGTTAACACATATTATTTAATAACTGATTGACATCAGTTCTCATTCGTCTGAATTTGATTAAAATAGAAATGCATGAATGCAACAAAAAAAATGTCACTAAAAAGTGTTTTAAAAATTAGAAACAATATAGTTGTGTTTACTAACCAGTAAAAATACAAAACATTTAGGTACTTGATTGTTATTTATTACCTATTATTATAATTTATATTTTATAAATTACATTAGTATTTATATAATAAATATTATATATTACCCAGATTTGTTGTAGAGAATACATTTATCGTCGAAAAAAATTTTTTTATGTTGCTTGTTGTCGTACTGGTAGATTTTCTTTTTATGCTACATGCATTCTAGTGTCTGAGCCAATTGGTCTTGTTTTAATTACCTTTACTCTTACCACAAATACATAATTTATCATAATTCATAATGAATAAATCGATAAATATATTATAATAACTATCAAATACAAATTTTGATTTACAAGAAGTAATAATTTAATAACCAATAGATAGAAATCGGTCAACTAAACACGTACAAATTATTTGACGGATGAAATAAAAATAGCTCTTTGATACCATGCACATTTCTGATATCATAACCATAAACAACAATTAGTATTGATATATTATTAGGTAAGTTCATAGAGACAGAATTCTATGTATATATAAGATATATTTATTTATAGATGTTATCTAATGTTTTTGTCAAGGGGAATTCCGTCTTGGCCATATTGTGTATAATGTAGAAATAGTAAACAAACAAAATAATGTTAAATAACTACTTTACTGCTTTAATAATTGATGTCATTATTCATCACTGAATGTCTGAACATAAATGTACATCATAATCAGATGTGTACAAAAAATATAATACATTTTTTTTGTGTAACATTTGAAACATATATTCTAACCCGTCTACCCAACGAACCTACCCAACCACCCCAAATATATTGTGTTGCGGTCGCAACAGATAGATAAAGGGATCGGCGGCACTGAGAAGAACTATACTTTAACTGTCCATTTACAAAGTGTCTTCTTTCTCATCTTCGTCAGAACTACTATCTGAACTGTTAACTTATTCAAATAATTATTTTACTTCATTGGGAAAGCACTTGTTTCTTCTATTCACTATGTGAAGTTCACTTATCTTCGGATCTGACGATAACAACAACCTATTAAATAGATCTCTGTTTGTTTCTATTCGAGACGATTTTCTCGTAAAATGTTCTCTATATTTTTTTATATCTTTATTCCTAGATTCTTGGGCTTCTTCACTTAACTGGCCAATAGGTAAAATAAATGAAGCTACTATGTATGGTCCATGAATTAATATTTCATGTACACTGGGAGGCATGTAAAACCATTCATATAAGTGTACATATAACTGAACAGTACTCCAAAAATAATCTTCTAATTTCTTTACGTTTAATAGTTGTCCACTTGATAAACACTGAAGAATGACCCCAAAACGAATAATTAATGTTTCGTCAATACTGGTAATTTCAGCTGATGTTTTGCAAATCTTCTAGCAGTGTTCCAATCATTACTACTCTCAAAACCTGGCTGAGGAAGTCGACCAACAAACCTAATTTCTTTTTAAAATCATTTTGAATTTGTTTTTTCCGTTTGGCCAACAATTGATCAGTGCCATTTTTTTTTATTAACATACAAAAATACAATAGTAATAATTTAATATATTTGTTATGAAATTAATTTTATTATAATAATTACCTTCCACTGTTTAAAGTCTAATCTATATGACACGTGGAGCAGATATTCAAAACATCTTATATATGCATGCAATTGTAGTGGGCCGTTCTGCAAGAGGACGACGCAATACACCGTTGACGA
>NW_020272486.1:0-5366 GCF_003268045.1 Sipha flava
GAATTGAAATTAGTCATTCGCGTTTGACAGTCGTTTACGTTGAAAATTTACTTTTGACATTTGATCAAGGCATATTTTTCAATACCGTTATTCACTATAACGACAGAATATAAAATTATAATTGTATAATAATATTTACGGAAGCAAACCAATAATTAGCCATGATGACCAACGTCTGGAATTTGGATTTGCCGGCCACGCCAATGGATATGGATCCTGAAATCGTGGACTTTGGACTGTGCGATATGGTGAGAGGAGAATATTTGAAAAGGCTGCACGAAACACTGGCTCAAAACCTTGGCGCGTTGATTCAGGGATGCCACTTTGACCAGCAGATTGAGAGCTACATTAACACGTGTATGGCCGAGATGGAGAAGAACGCGATCAGGAATTGCATGGTGGCCAATTTATACCGCGAAGGAATGGCGCGCATCGTACGTTTTTTTTTCAACTGTAGTTTTCGACCATGGTTAAAAACTGATAATGTTAATTTCCCGAATCCGATTCACGTACGTTAACGGAACCGGGGGAAAGTATTGAACATCAATCGTTTGTAGTCATAAGAACACCGAAAACTTACAATTTTGACACGAAACTCCATTGACACAAAATCAATTATGCATACCAGTTTAAATAGTAAAAACAATAGGGTGAACATTGTTTATAATATTCACAGATCAATGACGTAAAAACGAGCACAAATAACGGATCGATGCATAGCGCACTGAAGGCGGTTATCGTCAACGCGAACATCGATCCGCAAAACAAAGAAATTCCTGCAGAAGGAAACGCGACGGCGATGGCGGATCCCGGTTCTTCGTACGCGGAGGGACTACCGATGGACGTTGAACAATCTGACGAATGCACGGAAACTGTAAATAGTTCGGATGAATTTAATGTCCCGTCCGTTGTTACCGTGGCCAGTGAAGAAGGGATCCCGGAAACGCGAATCGCATTCGGTAATCAGAGTTGTGCACTACTGCGCGAACATACGTCGAGCAAAACGTGTTTGATCGTGTACTATTGTAGACTTATGCGCAATTAGAGTAAAAAATATGGGAGGGGGCTTCAGAACCATCCATATATTTTTCAATAATTGTCTCTCAGAAACTTTTTCCGCCCTTCATCTTCTATAAAAAATGTGCTTATTGGAAGGCAAGTAAAACTTAAGAATAAAAAAAGAATTTCATTTTTTCAGTAGTAATCACATATATTTTTTTTTTATTAATGTAATAATATAAAGTTCTGCATGGTTTTTGTGGGGCTTTAGATGTTTTTGATGGAGCTTAGCCCCTCCAGCTCCCCTCTAATTACACCTACTATTGTAGACATCACGTGATTTTGACGATTTAGTTTTTCGATCTTAAATGGTCATGCGAAACACCGTTAATTGTTCGTCGCGCGTCCAACAGCACCTGCTATTTTCGCAGATTCGTACGATGAAAACGAAATATTCGCGATCGCCGTCGATAAGTACAGGCGCACGGGTATCCGCCAGAGATCGGCGATCCCGGCCGCGTGCATTGACCCAACCACCATGCGACCTCGCATCGTTGATACCGTACTCGCGAGCCCAGTGAAAAGCGACCGCGTGGCCGAGGCGTATGAATTCCGGAGGCGGCTGAAGGAGTTGCCCGAAGAGTTGCGGGTCCGCGTGGACGGAATGCTAGACCGGTTCTTCCGAGACACCACCGGAACACAACACGCTTTCGAACTGTCCGAGCCCGAGGAGCGGTCCGTATCCTTCAAAAGGATCGTGCGGATGGTCGTGGCTCATATGAAACCGTACTACGATGCCGGACGAATCACGAAGACCATGTTCAAAGTCCTCGCGGAACTCGTATCGAAAAATTTCAGCTTCCACACCTACGACCCAAGTAACTTTTATACATTTTATTCTCGTCCTCCTCCCCAATCGAATACGCAAATACGACCTTTATGCCTCCTCTCCCGCCACACAACGAGGATACCACCAACAATAATACGTAGGTGCACGAATCGTCCCTTGTAATCGTTGGGCTGGTCAAAGCGAACCATGACAACGATCTAGATGTGATTATGTGGACTTCGTTAACGGCCGGTTTTTTCCATTGAATTTTTCAGACGAAGAAACAATTGCGAAAACGGTCGACGGATTTTTCGCAGACAACACCGCGTATATATGCCGATTCGAAGATATCAACGGCCACTTTATTGTGCAGTAGCTACTAGGCACCTTATAATTTTTTTTCGAGTCCTGTTTACTACCGTGCGATATACCTTGAACATCCTTATTTTTGCATGCATGTCTCAATCTTACCCTATTTTATTATGGATTGCAATTTTTCGACCGTTGGCGCATTTACTACATCAGTTATAAACAATCTTATTTTACATTATACTTAAAAACGTATATTAGTCGGTTGGCTAATTCGTTAATTTACAGACCTCCATATTTAGTTGCACTTCACCTAGTAAAGTTTAATGTGGTTCTCTATTTTTCGCCCGTTGGCTCTCCTTATTATAATTCTACAATAATGAACGATCACCGATAAAAAATTTTCTAATTTTTTTTTTACGTTTTTTATAAACGTCAATGTTATAGAATTACGACCTATATATCATGTCAGTTTTCTTGATGTTATATCACTATGTAACTTAACGTTTACTTATATCTAGTGGTATAACATATATACATAAACATTGTTATGGTTTATTAACCACTCGATTTCCGTGAAAATGAAATTTTTTTAATATTTATAAGTATTTTTCAATAAAAATACATACAACCTCGGTCCTACAATGATCATGGTTCGTGTGATATATTTAATCTATGGTACTCGTTACTATTACTAGATTAGTCCGTTACCTTTTCGCTTACGTATCTAACCGTTTGTGAGTTTTGGTCGTCGAAAATGTCTCGCTGAAAATGTAAATTTAATGATAAATTAATAAAAGAATATCCAATGTTTAAAAAAACAGAAAAAGAACATGAAGCTTTTTGTAAAATTTGTTGTTTAATTGTTTCATTGGCAAATAAGGGTAAAGCTGACTTAATACAACATTTATCTCCGTCTAAACACTCAAAAAATATTTAATCAACTAGTGGTTCGAAATCAGTTAATACGTTTTTTGTAACACAGAATACAAAAATTGAAGAAAAAATATTAGCAGCTGAAGCCACACTTGCGTTTCATATGGTAAGACATCACCATAGCTATAAATCTTGTGATTGCTCCACTAAATTATATCGTCTTATGTTTGGCGATTCAGAAGTAGCATCTAAAATTTCATCAGCTAGAACTAAAACTGAAGCTATTGTTAATAATGTCTTAGCGCCATATTCATTAAAAGAAGTTTTAAAAATCATTAACGATAACAATATTTCATTTATTGGAGTTTGTACAGATGGGTCTAACCATGGTGCTGTAAAAATTTTTCCTATTTTAATTCAATACTTTGTTAACAACTTTGGGATTAAACATAATTTAATCGAACTTAAGTCATTACCAAATGAAACAAGTGAAACAATATGTAATTTATTAATTGAGACTTTAGAAAACATAAGTTTACTTTCAAAATGTATAGCTTTTTCTGGAAATAATTGTAACACCGATTTCGGTGGTGTAGATAGACGAGGGACAAATAATGTTTTTTATCGCCTCCAACAGCATATTAAAAAGCCAATTATTGGAATCGGATGCCCTGCTCACATTCTAAATAACTGTGTTCAGCATGCAATTAATGGTTTACCGATAGATATAGAGTCTATTATTTTAAAAATATATAATTATTTTTCAATTTATACAGTACGTACAAAAGCATTAAAAGAATTTTGTACTTTTGTCGATGTTGAGTACAAAAAACTTTTATTTCACTCAAAAACCAGGTGGTTATCATTGTTTCCAGCTATAAATAGATTGTTGCAAATATATCCAGCACTTAAATCTTATTTTTTGTCACAAAAACTAATACCAATTGCAATTAGATCATTTTTTGAAAATCCTTTGAATGAAAGTTATTTATAGTTTATTCATTCGCTTTCATTCAAAAATTGAAATAATGGAAAAATAAAATAATTCGATTAGTGAGATATCGTCAATATTATTGTCAGTAGAAAATGCCTTACACGAACGAAAACAACAAGAATTTTTACCATTAAAAGTAAAAGAAATATTTAATTATAATCAATCAAATGCATCCAATTTAAAAAAAGAAATGTTAAATGTTTATGACCATGGTTTGTGTTATTTGAAAAAATGGACAGCCAATTTTGATCAATTTAATGTTCTAAAATGAATGTCTCTAAAAACTAAACCTTTGTGGATTGATATAGAAAATAGCATTTTATTTTTAAACAAATAGGGTCTACAATTAAACAACTCTTTATTATTTGATCAATTTCAAAACTTAAATGTGTTTTGTCAGAAATGGAAAAAAATGAAAATTTCTCATCGTTATTATCAGACGAAAAGTGGGTAAAATATTTTGAACAAAGAAACTATGATACATCTTCAGAACTATTAAAAATATGCACGTTCTACTTCGCCATACCTGCTCAAAATGCCAATGTCGAAAGAATATTTAGTCTTATGAAAGCACAATGGACTGATGATAGAAATAGACTTCTACCACATTCTGTAAAACATTTGTTGATGACACAATACAATTTTAAGCATTTTGACTGTGCTTAGTTATATGATTACTGTATTAAAGATAAAAGTTTGTTATCAAAAATTCGAAGCAATGATAAATATTAAATACTAAAATCTTAATCTTTAATAAAATACCTAAAATTAAAATTATAAATAAATACTAATTAATTTATCAAGTATATGATTATATTATGTATTTCAGTATAAGGTACCTATTTCATACATTATTTAGAATAATAAAAAATGTCATGTTAATTAAATAAATATAAGCTATGTTAAAAGATTTTTCTTTTTACCTTTATGGCTTTATATATTAATATGTATGTACTCTTTTTTTAAAGTCGTGATCTGGTAACCCTAGGTCAGCCAAGAACCATACTTTAAGAGTATTATTTCTTAAAAAATTTCAGGTGAGGCGCCGCCTCACTTGCCTCACCATCAAAACCGCCACTGTTAAGGGGATTGTGTAGCGAGCGTTGTGCAGGACACTACGATCGCTGACACATTAATTATTTAACGACGTAGCACGTTGTATGAAATCTCGAGACGTGGGTTGAGAGAGATAGGTAGGTGAATAAATTTAACACTGGTATATTAAACTTATAAACTCACTGTTTTTATTAATTTATCACAATAAATTAACAAACCGTTAAAAACATAAAAAATTAAAATAACAAGTTATTCCGGGCTAAGAATTATATACTCGCGGCGATGTGGCTGTAACAAAGTCCA
>NW_020272487.1:0-7203 GCF_003268045.1 Sipha flava
CTATCGCATTGTATACATTATAATTATCAAGCTATATTAGTGTATCTACTATTAGCTCTTAAGCAGTAAAAAGTAAAATAAAAATACTTTTGTTATTATACGTTGTGGTGACGTAAACAACGCACCGCGAATCGTCAAAGTTGTTTACAACATTTTCAGTGGATAAGGGGAAATCTCATGTTCTAGAATATGCGATGATTATCTCGTTAAGGTAATTTCGAGAATGTTCTAGAACATAGATTCTTAACCTTTTCTTAGCCATGGACCCCTTTAAAGCATAAAATAAAATCACGGACCCCCCTGTAAAAAAAAATATATATATATATATATATATATAGGTAAATAAATATAATTTTTATTATACGGTGACGGGTCAACAGAAGTGATAGGTTTCAGTGTTAAATTGAACTGCTTGTTAGATTGTATTGCCATGTTATATTATTTTACGATTACGATAGCTTTTTATGGCATATAAGATTATCGTAATCTAAGTTTTATATTTAAAAACATTGTTATCTTTCAAATGGCTTTCGAGTGTTTTAACAATTATAATTATAATAAAAATACTATCAAAACAAATTTATTTTGGCTTATTTCAAAAAAAATCACAGCCACCCCGTGGACCACTGAGTAGTCATCTATGGACCCCCAAGGGGTCCATGGCCCCCGGGTTAAGAACCTATGTTCTAGATAATCGACGCCGATATATATATATCGGCTGGTCAGACGCTCATTCAGTCAATCCGTGAGTACAATCCGCGACCCACCGTGAATTACACTCCGCGATATATTCGGCAATTCCTCCGCAATTGTAACGTGTATCGATATTTGTACATACATATTTATATAATATAGTGTCTATTTTAATTAAATTAAATTGTGAGTGATTTTTATTACTTAAATCCCACAACGTATTCAATTTGTTTTTATTAACCGATTAGCATATTATTTTATTTTAATTTTGATCGAATTATATAATCAACATACTAGGGTTTATTATTATTGTATCTTACAATATCATTATTATATTCACTAAAATATTAATTATATTAGTAACTGTCGAGCAAAATAGTTACACTAGTAATTTAATAAATGAAAATAAAATGAAATTATTTACAGTATTTATACAGTATATTTTGTTTTTGAATTATTTGAGAGCGTAATATAACATTATTGTGTTAATATTAAGTGAATTTATTATTGTAAAATATTAATTATACTCGTATTAAATATAAAAATGCAGAAATTTAAAATATAATGCATAAAATATAATTATAAAATAATTGAAGCTTGTACATGCCATTGAACCAATATCGCATAAATCATATTTCGTCGAATTCATGGCTTTTCAATGAAATCCAATACTGAATAAGAGCTTAAGATTTATTGTAATAATAAATAAGCTAATAACTATACACGGTGATAGGATTCTAAATGAAAATGACGCATTCACGAATTTATAATACGCATTGATTGCACGAGTTTATCAATGAAAATTATTTATATTGTTTACAAACATCTTAAGGATAATAATAATAATATTATTACATCGTTTTATATGTAATATAAATAATGAATTCTGTCAAGTAGTCAAAAAGTTGCAATCAATACATAATATTTTTAATACCTGTACTGATTCGACAACGGGCATGTACCAGTTGCCCCCAAAAGTAGATTTTTTTATACCAATTCCCCCCAAATTACCTAGAGCATAATGAGTAAAATGTACCTGTTGCCCTCAATCAAATGTACCAGTTGCTCTCACATGTTAATATATACACGATTACAATATATAGCCAGTAAAATAGGGGAGGTAAATATACAAATTATAAATAAAATTATTTATAAAAATAATGTAAGATAGTATAAATTGATAAAATCAAATTTTGATATTTGTAATTATATATGATATTGTATTTTGTAATAAATAATAAATATAATATATTATACAAATAGTGTGGATAAATTGAAAATTGTATTAATAATAATAACCTACTACTAGGTGCAAAGCCAAAATTTTATAAAAACTTAAATTTAGACGTGTCTAAGTAATCAAATACATACATTGCTATAAGCAGTGTAAACGAAATTAAAAATATAACTAATCGCACATATTTAAACAAAAAAGCCAGAATAGAAAACTTTATAAATAAATATAAAAACAAAAATCTTAGTAGATTAGATTTTGTAAAATCTGTTAGTAATTATTATAACAAAATATAATACATAGTTATTATATTTAATTTTTTTTTTTTTTTTTGACAAATGATGCCACATAATTATTATAATATTTATTATTTTATTAACTTTTTCATATTATATGATGTGTACTACGATTTATTATGAATTTTTTATTTCTATCGTTAAAATTATCATTTTATCCATACTATTTGTATAATATATTATATTTATTATTTATTACAAAATACAATATCGTATATAATTGCTAATATCAAAATTTGATTTTATCATTTTATACTATTTTACATTATTTTTATAAATAATTTTATTTATTATTTGTATATTTATCTCCCCTATTTTACAGACTATAAATTGTAATCGTGTGTATATGAACATGTGAGGGCAACTGGTACATTTGGTCGAGGGCAACTGGTATATTTTAAAAATCCCGATAACAGCCGTGGGGGACAATTGGTCAACACCCTCGACAACTTATGCGACACGAAAATTGTGTGATTCGTATGATACACGAGGATTAATGACGTATAGATTTCCTCAATCAACTTGCACTCGGTATTAATTTAAAATTTGCCACGAAGAACAAACCATTAAATGTGACACAACACATTTTTCTGCGATTGACACGCACAATATTTAATGATCTTACATTTTGTACAGTTTAATAGTTAATCTCATTCACCGTAGCCGTAGCGTTACACTTGCATTGTCGTAAATTATATATTGTAGCGTGCGTTATCAAATCGAAAAACGTTCTCTAGCTACTGCAATAACGACAGTGGATCCAAAAAAAACTTTTCTTTCCGCGGACAAAATCGTGAGCATAACGGAAAAATATTCCAAGTGAAATAAGTGACAAAGGTATATATTTGCACCAGAGTTTTTCGTAAAACAATAAACAATTTTGTTTTCGTAGTGCACTGGCAAATAATATAACACACGGGTATCCATATATATGGTCATTGATATATGGCCGTCTCTAGACAGCGGTGGTCCAACAACATAATATATATGCTATAGTTTCCGAAGAAAAACGGTCTACGACTCGTCCTCGAGGCATTATAATAATGCTTTGAGCGATGGATAGAACATGGAACTTCGTTGTGGGATTACAAAAGTGGTCGATACGAGTTTTAGAGTGTTACACACCTGGAGGGGTATGATGTCACATGCACGAATACAGATAAATAATATTTTACTCGAACAAATAATAAAATAATATGTATAACAATCGATAGTATTGTGTTCAACGTGCGCAATGTGTGTTCTACAATGATCGTTCGTGAACTTAATAAGTTGTTATGAATATTCATGACGAATTTCTACGAGAAGTGCACGAAAAACAAGAATAAATAAAAGTGTATTCAAGTCGAAAACGTTTTCAGCCGTTTCGTTTAGAAATCGCTTCGCAATATTTTGCGCCGTCGTGTTCGTGAAAATGCGATTATTCGGCTTGTATGATATAGAACGATAATACTCGTATTACGACCGACGACGACAAGGGTAGTAATCATGCGTTCATTTTGGTTGCTTGCGAATACGTTTTTCCCGTGCTGCGTATCGACATCATCGTTCCGGTTAGAACGGTGCACCGGTGAGAAATACCGACAAAATCAATTATTCTCACCCGATAAAAATGAACCGTACCAGTTTTCTGTTAGTGTTGGCTTTCTATGATCCTCCCAACCCTCTTCCCCAACGTGACGAGATCTTTCGAGGTGAAACTCGTGGCGGAAATGCTTTTATTTTCAAATGTTTACTACGTTTTCCGACCATGAAGATCAAACCGTTTGTCCCGATGGCCCCAGCCCAAATGCGTCTGTCCTTGTCACGTCCCAGAACGTTGGAGCACAAGTTTCACTCCTATCGCGCATGATCCAGCACACACACACTATTTGTTCGATCGGGTAGGACATTTGACTGGTTACCTCACACTTAAAATCTAATAAATGATTATAACAAGGTTTGTTATTAATCTAAAGTAATTGTATAATAACTTATTATAATTCAATACATTGGATATAAGATCGGGCGCCCGGAATAATAATAGTAATAATAATAATAATACAGAAAATATGATAATAATATAAACATAAATACATGGATATAAAATGTAATACAGCAAACCACGGTAGTGTACTCAATCACATCGACGACAGTGCAGCCAGCTTCCTGCTGCCGAGAGCGGACAGGCACTCCACGAACGATATATCGTACGAACGGCGACGCAGTGACGACGGTGCAAAACACGCCCGGCGGTACAACTCACAACGGCGCAATGGCGACTGGCGGCAAAATGACACGACCGGCGGTACAATACACGATGGTGGTACTAAAACTCCGCAAAAATGTACGGCGGCCAGAGTACGACACGCACGAGACAAAGCGCACAACGACACCGCAAAATCACGCGGAAGGTAGAAAAACGGCATGAATCAACAAAGGCGCACCAGCGTGAACGAAACAAATAAAACAGCACACACATCACGATAGATCGGCGATGTGCCGGTGTAACAGGCGATTATTACCCCCCTCACAATTTTTTACCGGGGGTATTAATCACCTACAGCAACAGGCGATTATTACCTCCCCCACAATTTTTTACTAGAGGTTATTAATCGCCTGAGGTAATAATCGCCTACAGCAACAGGTTAGGTTATTACCCCCCTTAAGGTTGAGCCCCCGGGGGGGATGACGAGGGTGTCATATACTAATAACCTCTCCATGACCTACTTTTTATGCTTATGTGCTTATTATAAGGATTCAGCATTTTTGATTAAAAATATGTTAAAGAAAAAAACAGTAATTTATTACCAACACTTCTGAAATTAACTCAATTGTTTTAAAATTGTTTAAAATATAATATAATAAAATGAGTTATGTGATAAATTACATAATTAAACATTCATAACTATATCATAGTGTACATTGTTGATGTTCCTTATGTAAATGCACTTTTCACTCATCATCACTTTTTTCTTTAAGTCCATATATTTGTTAAATATTTGCCACTTATTCGTTAATGTAGAAAAAATATAAATTGATGTCTTTAGTAAGAAAGCAGCAGCAAATATTTCGACATCAGTTCCCCATACACCTAAAAATCAGAAATGATTATTATAATAATTCAAGTTGTATAGGTTTAGTAATTATATCATTTTATAGTAAATAATTTTAATACTAACCGTCATTTTCTATATTTTTTTCAAGATATTGAAGAAGTTTATTCTTCCCACCAACATACTTTTCAATACTCTCGTTTGATTTCACTACCTACAATAATATATATCTAATAAAATTAAAATAACTCATATCTTATAAATGTATTGTATTCAAGAAAAATGTTTATCATTTTAAAATTATGTTGAAATCTATTTATCGGATTTATTTTGATTAAAACAAAAAATAATTTTTAAATTTACTCTTCTTAACTATACATGAGTCAAGCTTATTTTCCTAGAACCCTTTATTTCCTTAAATAATTATTTTATTTTTATAACTAGCTAGGAAGTAGGTACCATTATTTTTATTTTACATACTCTAAAATTTGCATAAAAATTATTTTTATTATTACTATCTTATTACACCATTCTGTTTATTTTTTAAAAACTCTATTGTCTTATTATGTTTACATATAGTCATTAAAAATTAATTTTACTTTTTTACCATAATTAATTTTAACTTAATCATTGAAATAATTTTTTTTTATCCCTATTAACATAATTTCTGTAACTATAAAATCAAAAATTTGGTAAAAATGTATGAATAGGTATATTAATGAATAAATTATGAAATAATATGTATAATTTGTATTAAACATATGAAACATTTATATAATATTTATTATTTTATATTACCTCAGCAATCAAGTTTCGTATTTTCAAATGATGATCTTGTGTTCCAGTTATCCAGTAAGATATAGACCTATAGAGGCAATTACCATCACCAATAATATCAATGATTTTTGTTGGCTCTCCAAGAATTTTTCCTCGGTATTTATAAATGAAATAATTTTCTATTTTAAGATTTAAGATCTTGTTTTGTCTCAATTGCCATGGTTTCGTCACGGGATTAAATACTCGTTTATCCTTCAATTCATCCTGTTTTGATTTGATGTACTCAATATCCTTCACTTGCAAATTATCGATATCGACGATATTTTTAGAATTTTCAGTGTCACTACTTTTACTTCCAGACTTGTCAGCATTATATTTTTCTTCAGTTTTATTTTTTATCGGTTCACTGAAAATTTTCAAATTTTTCAAATTAATTTTTTTTTCAAGATTTTGAATTTATTTTTGAGTACACATGTATTGCCAGAGTGAATAGATACTATTTCATATGGACCTTTCCACGGTATCTGACGCCAACCACCTTTCCGATCATCCCTACACAAGTTTCTAACGAAAACTTTATCACCTTCTTGGAAAATGTGACCCGTATTATGACGTTTAGAATAAGAATAACGTTGACGGTTTTGTGCTTCATCTATATTTTTTTTTTTTTTGCTTTATCTTCCATCACATTTCTCATAACGATCATTTGATTTAATGTATTTTTAAATGTTTCTTGATCAAATAAATCCAAATCGTTATCTTCATGATCTGAGCCATACTGATTACTATTGGTTGTTACAGAATATTTATCTGTATCGTCATAATTAATATCAATAGGTAGCGTAGCATCACGTTGATACAACATTTTAAATGGCGTGTATCCAGTGGAAGAATGTTGTACCGTTCTATGTGCAAATAAGACACCCTGTAAAATATATGGCCATTGCAATACATTCTCTTGCAATACTTTCAACAAGCAATTTTTAAATGTACGCTTTTGACGTTCAACCAGACCATTAGCTTGCGGATGATACGCCGATGTAATTCGTTGTTCAGTTCCTGTGAGTCGAAATAGCTCGTCGTTCAGGTTATTTACAAATTCTCTTCCCTGGTCACTAATTTGTATTTTTGGACAACCATGGCGGCATATTATTTCATCATACAAAAA
>NW_020272488.1:0-9461 GCF_003268045.1 Sipha flava
TTGTTAATGAGCAAAAAAAAAAGGTCTTCCTAGTTTACGTAAAATTGAGGTGGTCCGCGACCTATAAAATATTGTCGTAGTGGTCCGTGGTGGTAAAAAGGTTGGGAAATACTAATGTAGAGTCATTACCCAATATTTGTATGATTGCTGTCGCTAATAAAACCTGTTTATTGTTTTTTGTTTGCTCCGTATATACCGACGTAAAGGACATCGCGTTTGCTATTGACCTTTGCTCCGTATTTTCATCATTAACGCAGTCTTACATTATATCATTTGATTTGCTATCAGAGTTATCTCGTTTATTTATATGTACGCTTTTTCCCATTTTGATATTATTTCTATGTAACAGCGAATTATGCGATTTGTCACATTGATTGCATTTTCGTGCTTTGCATTGGTCCCCTGCGTGATTCGTTCGGAAACAATTTTTACATGTTTTAAGTTCATTTATTTTTTTTATACGATTCACCACATTCATTTTTATAAACTCTGGGCATCTATAAATCGGGTGTGGTTCTTAACACATATAAAACTTCATGCCCGTTGATGACTCTCCTCTTGTGGTATAACTGTGCATTTTACGAGGAAATGGTTTTGTCCTTTCAACTTTTCCTTTTGAGCTTACCACCGCCTCCAGAATTTGACAGCGCTCGTGTAAAAAATTAATCATTCTGTAAATAGTTGGTTATTCATTTTTTGCATTTAATGTTTCCCATTGGCGTACCGTATTTGCGTCGAGTTTCGACGTTATTACGTGTAGCAGTAGTGCACCCCATAGATCAGGATCATTATCTAATGCTTGCAGGGCCTGTCTATGTTGGTTTAATGTATTTGTGAATTGCCTCAATTTTTCAGCCGATTCATCACGTATAAATGGTAACTCATAAATACATTTAATATGTGACTGAATCAATAACCGTTTATTGTTATACCTATCCGTTATTATTTTCCACGCTGACTCGTAATTAATTTCGGTTGTTTCTAAATTTTTAATAATTTTTAATGCCTCTCCTGATACCGACATTTTTAAATAATGAAATTTTTAGACATTTGTTAATCCCTCGTTTTCGTGCACTAGTGATCTAAACATATCCTGAAACGTCGACCAATCTTCAAATGACCCATTGAATAATGGTATTTCTATAAGTTTTAATTTTATGTGGCTTACTTTCTGTGCTAACTTGCTTGACCCACTTGCTACACTATTTTCATCAGCTTCTTTACTTATATCATTTATAGGCGTTAACCTATCTTTAGCTTTTGCCATTATATCGAAGTACATATCTACAAACGTATCTCTATAATTCATTTGATCCTCACTTGCATTTTTCGCTTCGATATGATTTTTTATGTTATCAAATTCTTCCCATGATTTTTCAATCTTTTCTTTTCGCAGTCTTAGCTGCGTTATATTTTTACTCTTATCATTACACAGGAATACTTGAAATTTCGTTAATTGGCTCTTTATCTGTCCTCGTCTACTGATCCATTGCGCCAATTCACTTTGTACTGTATTTGCTGCTCCCTCTCCGTTATTTATATTACTTTGTTGAATTGGAATTTCTCACACTTGCTATCTGTTCACCGCTATTTGAACTTTAATCGAAGTTTATATGGTTATTTGTTAATTTCCCAATTTCTATAAATATTTTATGCCTCTTATGCTCAATATTTTACTTTTATATAGTATTTCCACGTTTTTTACGTACCTATTCTAAATCTTATGAAAATGACCAAGCTTCCCCTTATGCGCACTACCTTTTTTATAGGTGATGTTCACTTACCTTATTTTTTTGCTGCTTTCTTGTTGCAGTCCTTGATTTTGAATTCCTCTTCTTTACTGAATGTACTTCACCCACGTTAACACAATTTTTACTTTAATTATTTCACATCCGGTTCGAGGGACCATTTAATGTTTGATTAATTGTGGACTGTATAATTTTACTTACGATAAATGTAAATAATTAAAGTAATGCTTTATTTTAAATTAAATTACAATATTATAAGCGGCGAGTGTCAGCTTATTTTTGCACCGTAACGATTGGCGGAAAACGACGAACTAACAACTAATTGAGATATTGCGATCGAGTATCGACGATAACTAATCAATATAATAAATAAGCCATCAACCTTGTACATGTCTATCCTAAACAGACAACATACCTATACCGCCGTCTGACACCGTTAAATACTTAGGATTGACTCTCGATAAAAGATTAACCTGGAAGCAGCACATAAGGTCCAAAAGAGTTATTCTAAATTCTCGCTCTCGCACCCTTAAACAACTCTTAATAAAAAATAAATTTACTAATCTAGAAACTAAACTGCTCGTTTATAAGTCTTTACTAAAACCCATTTGGACTTATGGATTACAATTGTGGGAATCGACCAAAAAAACTAATATAAATAAAATCCAGGAATTCCAGTACATCACTCTCCGCAGAATAGCAAACGCTCCACAATATGTAGCCAATCAAACCCTTCACAAAGACTTGCACATGAAATCAATTGAAGAAGAATCGATAATTTACTACAAGCGATTCTTTGCATATCTAGCTCATCACAAAAACCCATTAATCTGGAATTTAAATACTGTAACATTACCCGAAGTTCCTCGACGTTTGAAAAGGAGATGGTGTAGGGACCTCCTAATCTAATAAGCTCCTAACGATCTTTCCCTCACATACACACATTTTTTTTTCTTTTTTTTTCTCCTTCTCCACCAAGCCATTGTTAACGTAATCAATTCACAAGCCAAGTGTTACTAATGGGTGAATTCTTGCTCCCGTATTTTCTGATTGTTTTACTCTTTTCACATACACTCATTGTGCTTTTTTAGTATAGATTGTGTAATACGTATAAAAATAAAAATAACATTTTTTCATTAAAATAGAAAAATAGTTATATTAATGGTCGTTCATAAATAATTAATAGTGCCGCATTAAGCTATTCAAAATTATGTTCACTGTCAATTACTTATTAATTATTAATTATAATCAATATTTACATATTTTACATATATTACATATTCCGTAAATATGATAATCTTCAAAAAATTTAAAGTTAACCCATTAACACCAAGACATTTTCCGCCCCAGTGTTCCTTTGAAAAAATATTCAATGAACTCAATTATGGGTGAATGTCATAAAAAGGAAAATTTCTAAACCACTCAAGTCAAATTTATAGGGAACATGTTACAGAAAATTATTTCCAAATTAAACGTGATACCAATAGATCCCTTGTAAATATGAATATCCTATCTATCAGTTTTTCATATATTTTCACTTTCTTATTAAATCACTACAAAACTATGAAATGCCATTACAAAAAAATAATAATGAGTTCAATATTAGTTATTAAATTAATATTACAAGCCAGCAGTTATCAAAGTTTCTATTTTAATTGTTGTCAGGTAATATATGTATACGAAATTTCTAATTTAATTTTATTTGTATGTTTAAAAATTGAAACATACTAGTAAAACATTTAAATTAAGAACTATAAATATATTCTACCTTTAAAATAAAATTTCACACGAGAAACATACACGACGATGAACGCCGACGAAAAACAGTCGGTTCAGTAAGGTCGTGACACATTTTCAGACATAATAATAGCAAATAACTATTACGGAACGTTGGTCTAGAAATATCTGAGTGCGTTATCCGGATCCAATAGATTTTGTACCGACTACGCGAAGTCGTTAACCATTTAAAGCTAACGCACCGCAGCACTTTCCATTATCGCAACAAATTGTTTTCGGCTACCTGCGTCGGCTTGTTACTTCGCCTGCAGAACGTTTCGCGAACGCTCTTATATTGTACGCGCAATCGGCAGTCGATGACTATCGTTATCACGTCGAGTAACGAGCAGCGTAATTAACCGCAGCCCGCGAACGCGATCGTCATAATCGGTGGTTTAGTCGGCGAAACGCGCTTCAGATGTGCTTACAGCGCGGCTGCTGGGAATCTCTATTGTTGAGCGAGCACGGTCGATATTAAATCGTGCCGAGCCCGTGGCATCTGTCGTCAATTCCCCGGCCCGGCACAACGCGGTGTTTACCGTACACCGGGGTAAGCGGATCCCGTAGTAAATACAATAATTGACCGCAGCATTAACATAAACGTACATACCGTCGATACCGCCTACCTAAAGAACAGTCGACGAGTACAAATTCCTGATTTTTCTATGGCAACGCGGAAACAGGTAATTTGTACTGTCAACCGACTTCAGACCATCAAATGTGCATTGTTTAAACAGGTACATCAATGTACTAAGACAGTCCTTGAGTACGGTTGTTACCTCGATACTAAGTAAAATTAAGAATTTAGATCTTATGATTTTATTAACAAAAGTAAAACCTACTTTTTTGCTTATAAAACTTTAAATATACTAAAAAAATGTTATACAAACAAAGGTACATATTATACAATATATTACTGGACGACACGTCCCTTGAAAAAATGCCAGTTGCGTCATTGATGAACATTATCCATTAAATTAGTTCGTGGAACGTTTCGTTTTTGAATGTATTTAAATATGCGTATTATGTGTCTGTCAAGTATATCAAAGTAAAGGTGCCGTCGAGAGAATTCTATTTGAAAGCACATATTATAACTTACAACACACCTCGCGGAACATATTTTGATAGTAGCGTGTAGTGAGTCGGTACATTAGTGACTAATTAGGTACGGTTTTACGACGAAGTCCATTTTTGTCGCCAATACCATTTCGTAATGTATATTGAGTATGTAATCAAAATAAAATTTAGATACTTTTTAAAAGTTATAAATGTTATTTTAAGTTGAGACTGTTCCACTGGTAACCCTATAAGTTAATATTGTAGGTTAACTCTACGGTCCATTCAACAGTTAAGTTAAATCATGCCTAATTTACGAGCAGAAACGGTGCTACGTTTCTATTTAAACATAGAGATTTGGACGTAGTGCTAAAAAGTACTTTGAGGTCAAGATAAAGTATCATGCTTTTCGTTGTTCAAAAACAACAAGATTATATTATACCGTCAATCGAGGTGACTTGAAACGATTTTGATATTGTTTTTAGCATTCTGAGCTTAAAAAAAAATCGCACGGGGCTATAAAAATTTCATATTTAGGTGCATACGTCTCATGAATAGGATAAAATCGTCAATTAATTATTTTACCAAAACTGGCTTAAAAAAAAAAATAAAAAATACGTGTTACAAGTCACCTCAATTTTTGGGTGACTAGTAACAGCTATGAAAATTCAATGTAAAATCAAACTGAGGCATTAAAAAGGCTACTTGATACGAAATGTTTGTTTTATAAATAAATCCAAACACATATCAAGTAAATAAAAAAAAAAAAATGTGAACTTTTTTTAAACCTTTTTTTAAACAGAATACTTTATTTTAAAGCAATACCAAAGGTTTAAAATACTTAAATAAAAATAGTAGTATACTTTTTTAGTACATAGATACACTATACATATAAACACTTCCCATGGGGGGGCTATAGCCCCTCAGCCCCCACCCCTTGGCTACGCCACTGCGTGTGGGCCACACATTGTTAGATATTATTATTGTATTACCTGTGCCGCTGTAGGGCCAACCCACTGTTTTTTTACATATTATATTATATTACTATTTATTATTTGTGTGCCGTGTGGGCCACATTGTTATATTGTAATTATTCATTTGAATCGTTTGTATTGTAGCCGCTATAGGCAATTAATTATCATTACTATTGTGTGCCACGTGAGCCACATATTATATCGCATTTTTATTATTATTTATTTTATTATATTTGTTGCTTCACACCTAACCACATTATATAAATTATTTATTTTTTGTTCTATTATAAAATAGAAATTTGATTATTTAATTATTGTTATTTTATTTAATCGGCGAATAAGTAAGCCCATTAATATTGTTGGACACTTACCGCGCCAACAGGCATAGTACCTTATTGCTGTAATCACCTAATGTTTTACCGATTACTAAACTTATGGGTTCATAATATTTATATATTAAAGAAAATCTGTGCAATTCTTCAGTTTTTATACGTAGTTATAACTGTTTCTAAATATCGATTTAAATAATTAGTACCTACTTATACAATGATAGACCGCGCCTAATTTATAAGTATAACTATAAAAATTACTACTACTATCATATTATAATATATTTTTTAGATATTTCATAGACTTAATATTATACTCAATTTGACGATTTATCATGTTCTTCCAGGCGCGTACACAAGGGGGGTTTTAGGGGTTCAAACCCTTCCCGAAATTTAGGAAAATGATATTAAATATGTTTTTATATAGTAAAATTGGTATATAGATTATATTATTATAAAAATGTACAACGTAAAACCCCTCCCAAAACATTTCTTTATGTACGCACCTGTGTTCTTCTCATTCATTATCAAATGTATATAGTTATTTTATGTAAATATATTGTATGTAATGTATTTTATTGTTATCCATCTATACTAATTTGTATCAAGACGTTTTTGTATAATGAATAAATAAATAAATAATCTGTAATAGAATATATGTAGGTACTAAACAATCTAAGAAAAAAAACAATATTTGACTGCTTTATACAAAAAATTCATATTATAATAATTATAAAAGACTTATTGTGTTAATCATTAAAAGTTATCGAATTATGTTGTATCTACAATGTAGATTCTACATTTATTACGCTGGTCACCTTATTCAACTGACTATCATTGGGTAATTTATTACTCGTATGTGCCGAATGTATTTTTGTTATACCTATTTAAATTTCATATTTTCTTGTTCAAAATTGAAAAAATTCAATTTGTCGAATACTCTACAAGTTTAAAAAAATAATTTTTAGAATTGATTATTTGTAAACGATAACGATTTATAACAATTTTATGTTTAGAAATTTTTAATTTTTGTAAAATAGGTTGAACAGAATAATAATATAAGAAGTATAAAATTCTACATCGTTATTGTGAAAATATAAAACAAATATTCCGCCACGAACATTAGTGTTATTGTATTGACTATTTACAGTAGCGTAGATACAATTCTTTTCTGGGGGGGGGGGGGGTGTTTAAGAGTAAGTTTTTAAGTGTTCGTAGAATATCTTAAATATAATAATATTACATTTAAAATAGTGTTATTATGTCCCGTATTAATGACAATTATTTTGTTATTCAATTTTTAATATATACCTAATCATAGTAAAATCAAAATATTTTACTATAATATATAAATATTAATAAATAATAATCAAATATCATTAAAAAAAAAAATCTGTGGGGGGGTGAAAACCCCTTACACCCTCCCCGTAACTACGCCACTGACTATTTATAATTATTTATAAACGGCAAGTGGCCCAGTCACGATATAAAAACCAGTTTTGACCTATGATGGAGTTTGGTTACACTCGAACGCGAGGTAGTGGTATGAACACTGTTATTAAACGCTGCAGCGCGCTGCCCCTATAATCAGCAGAGCAGCACTTGACAACTGTACATTTTTAATTTTACTTACCAATAACATGTTTTTGTACTTCCCATTTTCCTCAGCCCTTGTATAGGATCTATCCCGTACAGAATGTCGACGGGTAGTAGAGATGGAAAGTTTAGTTAATTTCTGTGAATAGTTCATTAGTTCACAATTCATTCAAGTGAATAGTTCAAATGAACTATTCTTAAGTTCACGTAGTTCACTAATTTTATTGATTATACTGATATTGTTTGGCAATGAACTATTCGTTTTATCACTATTAATACAGCAATACACAGTTCAGTAGTAGTTCACACTACTTATGGGCAATTAAGTATTTGTTATTTAATTGTAAACAGCTGTTTACCATTTACAGGATTTCGAACAACGAACCACAGAGAATTTTTAAAGAAGTTCGCGAACTATCTCATTTATACAATGCGACCAATTTTTTTCGAACTGTAAACTGTTAAGTTACAGATACTGAAACAGTTCAGAATAATTCATCAAAGTGAATAGTTCAAATGAACCATTCGTTCACAAATTTAACATCTCTAATGGGTAGTAAACGCACGGAAAGAGAGGACAAGGGCAACAGATATGAACTTAAATGCTAAAAATAATAAACTCAAGTTCAAATAGTAATAGCGATAATGATATTACGTATACTAACAATTACAATAAAGAAAAGAGAAAAGATTAGAAAAAAAGTAACTATAGAAGAATGAGTACCCATGTACATATAAAATAATAATAAAAACAGTAAATAATAAGATATAAAAAAAAACTAACACCAATAAAATAAGGTAATACTAAATAATAGAAGAACAAGCAAGTATTATAAAAGGAAATAAAATATAAAATATTTTTATATAAATACCAGATTCAGTGGAGACCGAAATGGAGATTATTCCGGACATGAATTATAATCCGAACATGTATTTGCGTTGCACTAAAAAATATATCGCGCTGGTGGTACGCAAACGCAAGTAATTAAAAGACAAGACAAAAAGGTAAGTTAAAAGTACGCTCACGAGCTCACATGTTCGCACAAAAAAAAAAGACACGTACGTTTTAGGTTAAGGCACACGCAAAAATTTCGTAATAGCTTTTTCAAGCTTCCGGTATCACGCGAGCCGCGACCGCACGAAAATGATACCGCGCTAATACGGGCGCGCGAGTGAAATCGAGATGTACAGAACAGCCCTCGTTAGTTGTAGAAACTAGTGATGACAACTTGTTATCAATTTCCGTAACGGTTATAAACTGTTATTGTTACACCGAAAATAACCGTTACTCTTATTGATATTGTTATTATAGTACGGCCACTGAAAGAGCACTACTATGTGGCGACCAAAACTCGTCCGTAATTACGCATTCCCAACACTAAACCTGTTACTAAACTTGTACTACATAATATATTTATTTGATATGTTAATTCATTTTATTTAAAAGTTAATTTGCAAATATCAATTATTAATTACCTAAATACCTAATATTATATTTTAGTATAGCTTATATTATGAATATAGCATTTTTAATTGTTATTGTTATAATGTTTTTTTTTTTTTTTTTTTTTATTTTTATTAGCTTTTAGTATACAACTATGATAGCTCGACATTTACAGAGATTATAAATAAAACAACATTATACATTAAACATTAGTGTACATATTAAGTAATGAAGCCAGCATCCAATATAAAGGAAATTATTAATTTGATGGCGGTAGTGGATTTTGTGTTAAGTATGGAGTGGATATTTAAGGGGATATTAAGAGTCTTAAGTTCATTAATTAAAATAATGCGATTGAGTTGAAGTAAAGGGCAGTCGAGTAGAATATGGGATAAGTCACAAATGCATTCATTTAAGTGAAGAGTACAGAATGGAGAATCATTAAGGCCAAGTTTGAAGGAGTGACTAGGAAGAAGGTGATGTCCTATGCGTAGCCTATTAAATTGTACTATATATGGTCTATGTAAGTATAAGTTAT
>NW_020272489.1:0-1498 GCF_003268045.1 Sipha flava
GTTCGAAAGTCCCTCCATTATTTAAAACGCATGCTTCAAATCGACGTAATCATACATTCATAAACATATGAATATCTACATATTTTATTTTTAGTTGTATTTATTTTTGTCATAATTTAAGAGTATTGGTCATTAAAGGTATTTTCGTAATGTACCCATGCCTATTAAAATGCCATTACATAGGTATTTTTATGTTTAAAGACCTATTACGATATTCATTATCAGAGTCGTGTGTCATTGCGGTCTTAGTTGTTCTACGTTTTCTGTTAGTTATTGTCAATTGGTAATACCTATAAAGTTTGAGTTTTGTCAAAATAAAAATTCAATCATGAATAATCATGAAAAAGTTCAGTTACTGTTAATTTATGGAAAATGTAACAGAAATGCACGTGAAGCAACAACGATGTACTCCCGCCAGTATCCAGATAGGTACCATCCTCATTATACTTATGTTCAAAAACTTGAAAAGTCGTTAAAAGAAAATGGTTCGTTCAATAGAACAAATGCTGTTCAACAACAACCTCGTGCAAATCCAAATTTAAATGAGGATATTGAAAATCAAGTCTTGGCATATGTACATCTTAACCCACGTTCGTCTGTTAGACACGTTGGACATGAAGTTGGCGTATCCAAAATATTAGTTCATCAGATTTTAAAGAAATACAAACTACACCCTTACAAACCAGACTTTGTCCAACATTTACGTATAACAGACCCAGAAAAAAGATTAAATTTTATTCCTTGGTTTACGGTGGCGTCTGAGGATGATCCATTATTAATTAATCATATTTTATGGACTGATGAAAGTAAATTTACTAATAATGGAGTATTAAACAAGCAAAATAATCGTTATTGGTCGAATGAAAATCCTCACTGGGCTGTTCCTACAAACTTTCAAACATGTTGGGGTACAAACGTATGGATTGGTATGATTGGTGGAAAGTTACTAGGGCCTCATTTCTACGACGGAACTTTAACGGGAAGAAGATATTTAGATTTTATACGTGATGATTTGCCACTTTTTTTAGATGATTTACCATTAGATACACGCAGAAACATGTACTATCAACAAGATGGGGCACCTGCTCATAATTCCCGAATTGTACAAGAATTTTTAAAAGTAAGATTTGGTGAAAAATTTATTGCAACACACGGACCAGTAGAGTGGCCTCCAAGGTCACCTGACCTTACACCGTTAGATTTTTTTTTGTGGGGACATTTGAAAAATACTGTGTATACTGATCCTCCAATCAACATTCAAGACTTAAAAAATAAAATTACACACGCGTGTAACCTCTTGACTGAAAATCAAATACTGTCAGCAACTAATCGTGAATGTTCACGTCGATTTGAAGCATGCATTTTAAATAATGGAGGGACTTTTGAACAATTTATCGAGTAGCTTATGTTAGTGATTTTTGTAAATTGAATTGTAAATAAAAAATGTGTAGTAGATTTTAAAATAATAAAATTAAAATTAAAAAATAAATGTTAACAA
>NW_020272490.1:0-1023 GCF_003268045.1 Sipha flava
TTATTTCACAGTTTCGAAAACGGCAACACTGATTACATTAAGTGATATCGTTGTTTGTTGTTGCTTTATAGTGTCAGTACATATTCATAGTGTGGTTTGTTCTCGATTTCATTTTTTGCATTGCGTCTCGTTAGTTTCGTTTGTATCGTATAATTATTTGATATTCAATATGGGTAGTAATCTACAAGAAGTTTTAAGTGCATCAAAAATTAAACAACACGAAGAAGAACGAACAGAAGAAGAAGAAGAAAGAAAAAGAAAAGAAGAAGGAGAAAAAAGGAAAATGGAAGAAGAAGAAAGAAAAAAAAAAGATGTAGATGAAGTAATTAGAGAAAGAGAACGTCTCCACAAGAGAGCAACTCGACAAGAGCGTAGACTAACTGAAGAAATGAATATGCAAATGGCTATAGATGAGGAAATTAGGCTAGAATTAGAACAAGCTCAAGCTGCTGAGGTTGTAAGAGCAAGAATACATAAAATGTTGATCGCCAAAGAAGCAGCTAGAGTACAAAGAAGACAACGTGACATTAATTAACAACATATATTATAACTAAACTATTTTAATGATCTTTATTGTGTATTTGAATGATTTATAAATACTTTATTATGAAATTCAATGTTTATGGGTAGGTACAAAATTAACAGGTTTATATATATTGTCTTATTAAATGTAGTAGCAACTTTATACTTGTATTTGTAAAATATATTAAAGTACTCTGAAGATCATTACATTAAAACTAAAATACTCAATAATTGTATTATTAAAAATGGTATATCATTTATAAGAATATTTTTCAAATATTAAATTCAATGTTTTTTTATTTTATTTTATTTTTTAATATTCTAACGGATCGTTAAATCCAAGTACAACATATATATATATATATAATAGTAAAATATTGACAATGAATCAATATTACATATGATAGCAGCTAATCTGTTTTATCTTATTTTTGATGTGGAATATCTATAACTAATAGTTATAACATTATAAATGACATTTTAAACCCCTTTAAATATTCA
>NW_020272491.1:0-5988 GCF_003268045.1 Sipha flava
CAAATTCCATGTATATATTTACAGGTAATTTAAAATTGAGTTTATGCGTAGAATACAGAAAAACAGAAAAACAAAACATTATTTTAGCCAAAGTATACCTTCAAATATTTATCATGTAATTCCCTTCAATACAGTACATTAGATTTAAGCTAATTCAGAATTTAGACATTTTTTCCCATTATTTGCCTTTTTATTTTGTTCCTACTTGCAACTCATATGTTTATTGAACAAAAAATATTTTTTTAGAGAAACGCAATATTTACCATATGCATATATCACTTTTGTATAGATAGTATAATTTTCAGAAAATTTTTTATCTATTTATAATATATTATTATTTTCATTTTTTCTTATCATTATTTCGTAAATGTTGACAAAATAATTTTGATTTGACAAAAAGTCTTGAACATTAAATACAAAATTTCTCATTTTTGAAATAATTTTATATATGGATATTAATGATTAATGTAAAAAATTGTGCTTGAGAAAAAAATGGATTATCATTTATCTATTACATTTTGATAAAACGATAAAAATCACGAAAATCAGCTATATTTTTGTAGTTGACAGTTCCTAGAAATTTTGAAAATTTTTTATATAAGATTTGAAAATTGGATACAAGATTTTTTTTATAGAATTTTCTTTGTAGTCACAAAAAAATTTTGTGGAAAATCGTAAAAATAATTTATAAGCATTACAAAATTAAATATTGACGAAATCGGATATTTCAATGAATTTTCATTAAACAATATTAGTTATTTAGTTAAAGTTTAATAGTTTTGAAATGTTTATGTTGTTTATGAACACTTGTTTATTTTCTTACATTTTAATTGCCTTATTTTTTGCAAAAATTAGAAAATGTAAAGTTCAACCTATTTTATTTGAAATATTTAAAAAAAATTCTACAACTTCAATCATCTTTAAAAATACAAGTATAAACTAATCCAATGGAACTCTTTCACTGCGAATTAATTTTTCAAGAGCAATGGTACATAGTTAATTCTAATACTAGTTCTAATAACTAATTCTGCAATACCTTGCCCATCCCTGTATTAGCCCGACCATAGAGTCTTACTCGACTTGGGAGTGTTGCCCTTACTTTCGTTTGGTTTTGTAGATTAATATTTATTTTTGATGTAGATTTAATAATCAGTTACAGAAAATATGTATTCTATATATTTATATGGTTTATTTATTTCCTATAAATATCTTATACAAAGAATATAAATTAATATAAAGTAAATAAAGGAAAAAAAAATTAAATATTTATGTGTATGTGAATGTATGATTATTGTTTAATAGGTACATTGGAAAAATTAACGATACCTTAATGTAAATTATTTAGGGCGTCGTTAAGAAAAAGGGGAAATTATATAAGTGAAGTATCCCCTTATGACTTTTTTTATTAAGTATATTTTTATGATTGTTACATGTTGTTAATATTAATGATTTGATGTGAATAAGAAAATATTGTGGCTTCAACGTTCTCATGGTATATAAATGGAGAGAAAGAAGTAATTAAAAATCGGACTGCTGAACAAATTGTAGGTATACTTTTAATCCTTCTTAAAGTAAAGTCCTTATCACATGACTCCACCGTTCCAAATCCCAATGTATTAAAAAAAAAAAAAAATATGCAAAAAAAAACTGAGTTACATACTAAGTATGATGAACAGTTACTACATTTACTTACAGTAAGAATCTTGTAATGAACACGGCGACACTGATGCCTTGTAGGTGTTTTGTAAACATAAAACTTTTCTGGCGATTGGTTTTGTTGATAAATTTGAATATGATTACTATGTATGATGTACTATGACCTCCAAAAGACAAAAACCCGTTGCGTAAAATTTCACTTTAAGATAACAATAACATTAATGAATGACATTTCGTTTGATACAAAACAATATTAAAACTGTAACCACTCTTTAGTATTCCTACTAAAAACCACTAGTTTCATCATGTTTAATTAGGTTTTTAACAATTGCTTTTAATTATAATGTGCGGCTATTACTCATATAGTCATATCCATACAGATATTTGGTACTCGTGAAGTTGAAAATTACAAAGAACTGTATTTCTTTTTCAATCACGTATGTCATTGTATTGATACTATTTATCCCATATTATTTAATAAACCATTGTGCTTTTGGAAAGAACATCAAAATAAAATAAAACGTATGTAGCTTGACCGTCCATTTAATACACTAACTGTTTATTTATTAAAAACTACCAACACATTATTTTACGTGGTTTGGCACAAAAAACATAACATTTGAGAGAAACTTATGAAACTAGCAGCTATTAATCTTGTAATGGTTAGAAACGCCTGTAGAGATGATGTAGCTAACAATTGAGAATTCATTTTTTATTTCAATAACACTATTAAACTAAGGATAAATCTTGTCAGAAATTATTTTAAAGCAGGTAATACCATCAAGTTATTTCAGCAAAAACAAACTAATGGTGTTTATTCGTTATAGAAGTCCTAACGATAATTTTGAATAATTTTTATTTTATAATCCACTTTTTATAATTACAACTAATTGAAATCTTTTTTAAAAAATGGGATCATTTTTTCGGAAGAATGGTCTAGTTTGAACTAGCTGCATTGGAATATAGTTGTTCGGGATGTTATTCAAATAATAAATTTTATCAAATCCATGGCATTAAATCCAAAAAATATTCCATGTCATGTATGACAAGATGGGATCGCTGTTTGTTAATTTACTATATCACTCAGATGTACGTTGGTTTTCCTGATGAATATTTTTTTTCTCGTGCCCTGTTTGCGTGTAGAATTATATATTTTTTAACAGAAAAAAACTTCTTATCGGCTGAAAAATTTAATGATAATGTATGGTTAGCCGAGTTGGCTTTTTAAGTGATATTTTTAAACCTTTAAATTAATTGAATGTTGAAATGCAAGGAAAGAATTGCATAATGATTGATATTGGTTAAAAATTATGAAAGAGTATGAAAAATGATTTATTAACAGTAATTTAAACGAATTATTAGTAATAGCACTGATTATTATCTTTTGTATTACCTAACTGTACGATTCATCATGCACTATTGTACATTACATTTTATAAATTTGATAATAGAAACTGGTGTTTGATGGTAACGTAACGGAAAGTGACGCGTTACCATACTGTCTTTACTTTATAGTAATGCATAACGTAATTTCATTAAAATTTTTACCGTGTAACGAAAATTTAACTGAAATTATTTTATATAAATTATTTTTTAGATAAATGAATTACAAACCGGTATCTACAATCCCACATTCTCCTTCACATACACGTCACATCCATATACCCCTTGTAGTAAATCTAAAGACAGAAATAATTAATTTTTTTTCTAATATAATATAGAATAACATTTAATAAGCAATACTTAATACATGGTGAACATAAAAAGCATGAGTAACAGGAAATATAGATCAAAGGTGAAAACAACACATTATTTTCACCTTTACACATAATAAATGCAAGCTAACAATAATGGAAGTAAGAATTAGAACACTTAAAATCATGCCACCATACGTCCTAGTGAGAACCCTAGGGTAGATCACTTACCAATAATCAGAAGTACATAGAGGTAGTTATGATTTAGACAGAAACACACACAAAAAAAGAAGAAAAAACAAGAAAAACACACACCCCGCACACCACACAACAATTCACACTAACTACCTACCTTCCTAAAACTCCCACTCCATTCACTTTATACCTACAACAATTCACCACTTACTTAAATAAAACACCCCCTCATACATACCATATAACATATCCTCATTTATGCATACCCATCAATACTCAACCACTCGTGTACGCACAATTATGTGTTAATTAGAAGAAGTCCTTTGATACTCGTTTGAATTGAATTTAACTGAAAACAAAAAAATTATTTCCTTGCTAAATGAAGAATAATTAAAATCAAAGACTTTTATTTATAATTGCTATTTTAATTATTATTTACTAATTAATACCGTTGTTGTTTTCGTCTATATAATGGCTTAGCTGTAATGTGCGACCAAAGGTAAATTAAAAAAAAAAAGTTTAATCTATAAAATATTAAACGAGAAATTAGAAAAAATTCTTAGATATTTGAAGACGAATAATTAATTATATATATAATATAATTTATATATATTAATTTATAATTATTTATTTTAAATAATTTATTTAAATATATAATGTTTATATATTATTTATTATCTAAAACGCATACATAAGTATAAAATTTAAATTTAAAGTATTGAGTATTGAAAAAATTGAAAATTGAGTGAAATAAAATTATTGATTTCTAAGTAGTATTTACATTAGATACAGAGTATATTTTATAATTGCTCACTTTTAAAATTTAGTATTTAAGAAATAAGTTAAAAAATCCTAAATTTAATTGAAATTATTATACCTATAATTGTTATTGAAATTTAAACTTTTAAATACTGAAAAATTAAACTAATTAATTAAAATTAAGCTGGAGGCAAATTAATTTAAGATGAAATTAAAAAAAATTATTTACTTATTAAAATAATATAGGTAATCATAAATTAAATGATTATACCTACATATGTTTATTATTAAAAATTAAACTATCATAATTAATAATTAAAGAAAAGTTAACTAGACTCTAAGAATTAAAGGCAAATAAAATAATATTTTAGTTTTTAATTTTATCATTAATTTATATTATGAGTAAGAATAATAAGAAATGTGATTTTGTAAAAATGAAAATGTTTAATAAACGGAAATACATTAAGACAAATAGTAATAATGTGTAATATGTCTAATAACATTAGACATAGACGATTTAATTTCAACAGTGGTGCCTTGCGCGGTATGTCGGCAAAAAATAATACGAAAATAAAATTTAAAAATAAATGTTTATTTCAGCCATAATATTTGAATGTATAAATAAATAAACAACTAATTAAAATAAATAAACAAATTCTTAGTCTTGAGTATTATTATATTTGTAAAGTACGACTGGTTTCAAATTTAAAATTTATCATCAGGTATGTATAAATTTAATAAAATCATGAGTGAATAAAAAACAAAATGAAGGATGTAATACATTAAGAAAAATTAGTTGTTTTACATAGAGATAATTTATTATAATAGAAGAAATTATTTACAATGAGTTCTTATTAGACAAAGATAACAAAAAAAAAGTATAGGTATACATCCAGTCCTTAATACAAAACAGTAAATATTTAAAAAAATAAACTCAAACACAATAATAAATTCAATATAAACGAAATATAAGAACTTATTCAATCGATAAATAGGAGTATAATTATTAATCAATATTATATCAAATATAATATTAAATTGTATTAGCCGATGAAACTCGTATTTAAATATTTAAATACCATCCTCGTTACAGCTATCCGAGTTTATAAAAAATACACAAAAATACTCCCCAAAACAATTTTTTTGCAAAGCAAGATAATTAAAAAAAAAAAGAATGAATTATAGATATAATAAATTTAAAAAATATTTTATAGCTAAATTAATTATCATCAATTACTCATATTAGTTTTTATTAATTATTTTTTAAACATGCAATGATATTTTGTGATGTTTTTCAAACCTTAATTGTTCTTTTATGATGTCATTATTATTATGATTATGTTATATTTTATAAGGTGCAATTTATGTATCAAAAATCAAGACGACATTAGGATGAAGGTGGCCAGCCTTAAATAGTTGGGAGTAGAAGAAGGTATAAATATACAAGTTCAAGTTAATCATAGATTTAAATATGTTTACATCAAACTCATATTTTTTGGAGGGTTTGGGATAAAGGATATATCTTTGAATTTGTGTTTATTACTGTTTTGTTTATGTGATGTTTACTTAGAAACAGCTTTCTAGCTCGTAACAGTATATAAGTGCTTTTTCATAGTTTGGGATGGATATTCAAACACAATATTGTAATAATTTTACTGATATTAACTTTTTTCTTATCCTTTTT
>NW_020272492.1:0-2351 GCF_003268045.1 Sipha flava
ATCCTATAGTATGTTTCTACATTTAACTCTCCATCTGTTATAGGATTAGCACGGTTTTTTTTGTTTTTTAATGATTCTTTTGTGTGTTAATTCAATGTCTAGTTTAGCAGACATGTCCTATAACAAATTATACTCAGCTTAATATAAGTGATTATATTATAATGATATATTTTATACCTTTGCTTGACTAAATGTTTTTTTAAATTTACAATCACAATTACTTCTAATTAGCTTTAGCTCTGTTACTATATCTTCTGTGAGATTGACTGCTTCTTTTAAATCAATTCGCTCTCTTTGCAACTGCTTGCATAGAAGCAAACCATATGAAAACAGTAGCTAAATACATACAATTTACAAATTAAATTACAACTAATAACTTATTACAAAATATACAATTTACATTACAATAGGAAATAAATTATTTTAAATTTATAAAAAATAATAATATTCACCAACAACATAAACTGATACAATTTAATAACTCTGAATCAATTGATTTTATAAGCATATTGGCTTCTATAGCAGTTCCTGATGAATCTTTCCAATCTGAAATTAATTCTAAAGCTTCTAATACAAAATCAAATAATTCCACAAAATCATGTACAGCATCATAACGCTGTACCCATCTTGTAGCACATAGTCTTTTTAAGGCTTTTTATTTTTATATCAGTATTGCTATTTTCAATACAAGATAATAATACATTATGAAGTTTAGGAGTATTGAAGAAAATATGTAATTTCTCTATAATACCCAAACAGTTTCTAATGGGTTGTATGTTACATGCAGTAGATACAGCCAAGTTCAATAAGTGGGCTGCACAATGTACATATATCGCTTTAGGGAAAGTAGTTCTAATGTGTGTTTGAGCACCATTGAACTGGCCTGACATGTTTTTAGCACCATCATATCCTTGGCCATAAAGGAAATTGCAGTTTATTCCACATTCAGTTAATCCTAAAGTATAAAATCTTAGTAAAGTATTCTAAAGTATAAAATATTTTATTTATTAGTTACCACTTAAAATAGACTCCACTAGATTTTTCCCAGTTAGGCTATTTACAGGTATAAATTTTAGAAAATTTTCTTTAATATTATATTTTGAATCAACATATCTCACACATAATGCTAACTGTTCGATAACTGCTATGTCAGTGGTTTCATCAGCCAACACGGTAAAACAACGAGAGTTATTTACTTCATTTACTATTTCTTTTAAAATTATTTCTCCACATGCTGAAATTATTTCATTTTTAACTTGAGGTGTGATGTATTTATTTCTTCCTTGTTCTTCTAAATGATGTTTTAAATAATCATCACCTTCACTCCGATAGTTAAGTATAGCTCTAAAATTATCTACATTGGTTGATTGGTTGTTGCTGTCTATTTAAAAATTGAATAGATGTATTTTAGTATTTATTAAAAATATATATATACAATTTTATAAACATTATAAAATACTAACTTCCAGAATCCCTGTGGCATCGCAAAGTTATTTCTTGACGACCACACAAGATCACACAATTAATAATTGAAATAAGCTTTTTTCTATTTGATTTGATTTGTTCAGCTCTTAATTAAAATTATATAAAATAAAGTAAGTAATTATGTTTAAAAATAATATTGCATATTAGATACATAATTATTAACTACTTAGTAGTAGTATTAGGTACATGTATGATATACTATACAAAAAAAACATGGTTAGTAAATCAGAACCAACCTTTCTAAATCTAACTGATTAATGATTGATAATTTTTGTTTAGAATAAACACTAAGAAAATGGTTAGAGTCCACGACACAATGTTCATGATAAAGCTTTTTAGAATGTTCACGTAAAATCTAAAATACAGTCATAGCAATTTAATAAGATATATTGTAAACATTAAAAAAGTACTATATTATAAAAACCTGCTTGGCATTTTTCCATTCATCTAAGGCCCTAACAGCAAGTTGACCTAACGGCTGATTATTTATACCACGAGATTTTGTAGCCATTCAAACTCAGTCAGCCATTTGTATTGAAATCTTAGACCACGGTTTTTGTTTTTATCAGTTATCGGAAAACTATAATTTGGCGGTGGTACCCATACATTTGTAAGAACCTGTGAAATATGAATAAATAAAAAAATATCTTCAACAGTTAAATTTTTAAATTAGCCAAATATTATGAAAAATTTAAATTAATGTTTAGTAGGTATATACCTAACAAGTATCATAGTATTGGTTACTTACAAGATATTTATCTTCATCAGCCAAAGCATGTTTATGAACAAATAAACCTATATCATTTTGATGGTACTGTGCATTGCTACTTAAGCATTGAATCTTAAAATGTAAGAAGAATAAAGCA
>NW_020272493.1:0-7369 GCF_003268045.1 Sipha flava
GGGGGGTTAAGGCTGAATTCTCATATCCTCTCTTACCTTACTTATCCAAAAAAGTAGTTAGCCCCCACATTTAAAAATCCTGGCTACGCCACTGAGTGACTGTTTGAATTTTAAGACTTGATCAATCAATGTAATTAACTTATAGTAAAAAAAAGCTTAATAATAATTGGTCGAATATCGAGATCTATCCGTTGTGCGCATTAACTGTTACAAACCGAGTAATATAAATTTCTATTGGTATCCGGCCAAAATAGCGAAACAATAGCAAACCTAACTTAACCGCAAATGTAAAAATTGTGAATTAATAATAACGAAAATAAAAACAGTGAATTTTAAAAAAAAGCAAAAATATATCGAAAGCTGGTTTTGTTCGCAGGCCAAAGAGAGAACATATGGTAAAAAAACTACCAAACGGTACTATTAAAATGGTCGACAAAGAAATTAAATTCGTCGGGAACACACTAGTTATCGAGGGCATCGCGCACCACCACCTTACACCGGGGATTGTGAGTTTGCTGTTTTCTAAACACCTGTATCGATATACCGCACAAGAATTGGAAACATATAAATCGATATTAGCTCAAACTTCAGCACATTTATTTAGTTTAACATGAATAAAAATATTTTTCATTTTTTAATAATTATTTTTAAATATTTTCAAGTTATCAGAAAGAAATAGACGAAAATCTGTTCAACCTGCTTGGAGATGTTCCTCTCGCTCATTGTGTAGCCGAGGATTTACGGATGGGATTTCGACCAAAATCTAACCATTGGAAATGTTGGCGGGGTTATCAACGAATGTAATGAAACCTTTTTTTACTTGGTTACAAAGAAATACAGAGCCGGAAAACCAACAATACAATCGTTACCAGTAGCTATCAAGCCTCTATTAGAAAAAAAAGAAAGCATTGAACTTAACAAAATTAGGGATTCCAGAAATTGATTGCGGGTTTGACGGCTTAAATTGGACGGTAGTCAAGGAACTTATTGCCAGTACATTTGCTGGAACCCGAATAACAATTTTGCATTCCCTCTAAAGTTAGTGTAAGAAATTACCTAATAAATTGTTTTTGATTTAATGAAAAATTTTATTTTCTACACTCTGATATTTTACCGTGTAATCACACTTAGTCAGTGGCGGACTGGCCAAGGTGGAGAGTGGGAGAAATTCACCGGGGCCACTGTCTGAGAGGCCCCTTCGTCATGGTGCACTTTTAATAAAAATATATTATATTAAATTATGCTACAGTTACTAAATTAATAATAATAGATAATAATACAAAAATACACAATCCTGGCAGGACCGTCCCGAAAGGGATCTTGGGAGGTGTCTCACCCCCCCCCCCCCCCCCCCCCTAACTAAAACACCAGTCGGCGGTCGGACTTGTTTCATTATAACCTAGAAGGACCTAATTTTACTTATGGAAAACAAATATTACATATTTCGTATGTATATTTCGTTTATTTTCAATTACACCTAACTATTATTGAATAAGAAAATTATCAATCTGCATAATAATAGTGTTTTCGATGTTTTATGATTTAAGATTGTTTACGTTAGTTGATTTGAGATTCGCCGTCTTCCAAAACAAAATTTGAGAGCAAATGTTCGAAGACTCAAGAATTCACCTCATCCGTTAAAAGGTGTGAAAACAATCAACAGTGATATCGAAACGTAAAGACGAATGCTTGAGCGTACAATAATCAACTCTTCTACCCACCGGTCTATGAATTATCGCGTTCTTTTGATCGCCCGGCAACGATAACCGTTGGAAACGCGGAATTCCAGTTTAATAATCTGAGCGTCTTCGTTCACAATGGTACCGTTACGTTTTATTATTGTTGGACGTGATGCGCCACAACGCGAACCGACGTCATCTTTGGCCACGGGTGAGATTTTCTGTAGTCTCAAAAACTTGATACTTTTGCGTGTGTGCCATCACCGTCGTCTGCGTTGCCGTCATAGTCGTTCTCGTGCGAGTGACCGCTGACATCTAGTGCGGTCAATTATGTTTGCGCTATTGCCGTGTATTGTTGTCGCCTGTATGCAATGGCAGCGTGAATAGTTATTTTATGGGGCGGCCATCTCATTCAAAAATGGAGAAGGGTATCCCAATGACTCCAGGACCTAGACGGCTAGTTTATAATTTATACTCATATACCTATTCTCACATGTAACCTTCATACCTAGGTAAACATTAGGTAACTACTCTATGTTACATTATAGATAAATTCTTTAAATATAGAATGAATAGATTGTACTATGTAAAGAATCAATTAAATTGTTATAAAGAGTATTCGCTAATATTGGATATAATTTTCATAACGGCATCTATCAACTTAAAAATACTTATTAGTAAAAAGTAATCAAGTAGGACCTACTTATTATATATTTTCTAGTACCTGTCTGGAGGTAGAAGGTGTAAAATGTTTCAGTTTGAGTGCATGGTCCAAATGAACAAAAACAAAATAAACATTTTTTCAATTAGTACATTAAAATTTAAAAAAAAATTATAAATTGTAAAACTAAAACTGGTTACTTAAAAGCTGAAGCGTTTTAAATTAGAATAGTTATTTTCTGAATTTGTTTTTACCAAGCAAAGTACACTAAATTGCACAATTAAATTAATTTATAACTGTTCGGGCTCGCCAGTAGTTTGAAAATGCGCACCAAACTCATGTCATTTGCGCCATAAGCTTCTCGAAGTTTCGAGAAGTTTCGTGGCGCGCCCTCTCCCACCGGCCAGTCACAAGAAGACCGGTTCGGTCAACGGCCGCTTGGGTGGTGGGTTTTTTCGCTTGCCGTCTTCGTCACTTCGCTCGTATGCGTCGCCGATGACACGACGCTTTCGGGACTGTTGTTGTGTGATCCGTTGGAGTCAGTGCCGTCTTCGTCACGCCCGAAAACTTGTTAGTCTCATTTTGCCGAGTCGTCTGGACTTTTCTCGAGCGTGTTTCCGTCATCGACAATTTGTCAATTCCATCACTTTTACGCCCGTTGGACGATCACGTTGCCGTCACTCGCCATCTTTCAACGCTGTCACGGATGCCCTGAGTCCGAACGAGCGGTTTCAATTGGAGCCGGTGTTTCTGCGACATATTTTTAGAAGACTTCCGGTATTCTCCGGTCCGTCGCACGTGTATTCACACGGTCGCGTTGGTGAAACCGCACGGTCTGGAGCTACCACACGGTAAATTAATATCGCGTTGATGCGAAAGATTTTCATTATTATTATTATTTATATTGCCTAGCGCGTCTGCGGCACAGGTTTATGTATTTATTTTTTTATATACGTAAGGGTGCCTAATTATTTCTTAATATAATATATGTACATTTTAGTAATCATAAATCTTATTGTTATGTTTTATTATTGTTAAACAAGGGTAACATTATTCCAACACCCCGCGAGTCACGTCCGACAACCGCCGACCTCGTAGGAGCGGACGTGGCGCATAATCAATAACATTACAAAAAATGTAAGTAATTTTATGAATTTATGGTGCAAAAGTTAGCCAAACATAAGGGAACTTAAGATACAATATTTTTTTACTATCTTTGGATTGCTGTAATTTACCGTACATTAATGCACATTCCGGAGGGTCAAACTTACATTTAAATGTGTGAAAAGCAGTGGTGTATTGGTAAATATATTTATGGGTATACGCACTAATAAAATACGTATATTAATCTTAAAAATATTTATGTTATTTTTATGTAATATTAATATATTCTTCAATTTAGTTTTAGATTCACCGAAGCCATGGATTTTCCGAAAAAATTAAGAGAAGTAAAAATGACCGAGAAGTACCTATATACCTATATACCAGGGACGCCCGGATGGGGGGGCCAGTGGGGGCCATTGCTCCCCCTGAGATTTTCGCGTCACTTACAAAATTGGAAGTTATTTTACATGAAGCTGATCTTAGGTATTCAGTGACTATTCGACAATCCTTGTATCTAACAAGTATCTAACATTTTTTTAATCAACAAATGATGATTCAATTAATTTATTTGCTTCAAACAAAAGGAGATTGTCATTACTTTTTGAATAAAATAATAAAATATGATGCGAATTCAATCAAATAAAGTTGTTTTTTGTTTAAACTTTATTATATTTTTTCTTATAAATATTAAAACTAATAACTAATAACGTAATTTTATATAAACTTAAATGAGTTTTGATTTTTAAAAAATTATTATTGATAGTAATACAAAATATGAGTAGATGAAATATGTAGCAGTAAATCTTCCTATAAGTATTTAGGTACTTATAATTTTTTTGCCCCCCTGAGCTACATTTCTGTGGGCGTCCCTGCTATATACCTATATATACCTAGTGCAACTGTTACAAATTCGCTGTTCCATAAGTATCTACATATATTTAAGCACAATAGGTAATTAATAGTTATTTATTATTTATGTATTTGTTTCTATTACTCAAGCCCATTTTATATGACGATACTCTAATTCAGTGGGGTCTACAGATTTTTGAATTATAGTACGCGGGCGAAAGTGAATCACAATCGTCCCGCGCCAGCTGTTTTTCATCAGGGCTACTCAAACTGTTTACTCCCTATAAATAATTTTAAACAATGTAATGTTAGTTGTATTGAAAAATTGTATTTAACAACTATCATAATAATATTAAAATATTAAAAAAAAAATAATTTTAAAAGCTCATAATAATTAATAATAATAGAAAAAAATTATTTATACGAGTAATATTAAAATAAGTCATCGTCATTATCGTCTGCGTCAGTAGAACTATTGTCGGGATTGTGAGAATAATAGGCTCCAAAATGTCATCTCTTAAAATTTCCTTTATTAAAGTGTCTTCTTGAACGTTGTCACAATGTTTGGCCATATTTTGCACAATCCTCTGTTGTAACTGCATCCAAAGCACTATTTATTATTATTTCTGCAATTTTTAACGTGTTTTTTTTTTTTTTTTTGACTTTACTATTGACTTCCGCCAAAATAATTGTTATTATAATATAATTATATCGAGAGTGGTAAGGAGGAATTCATACTATTTCACGGTCCAATTTATTTTTATTTTATTTTGTCATCATCAGTTAATTTTTTCCTTTAATTGACATAATTTTTTTCTGCAGGAGGAAAATCCAAGGATTTTTTTATAACTATTTTTGTTCATCTACCTTTCATGTATTTGCCTTAGGGTATTTTTCTACAAAAAGAAAACCACCCTCATTCAAGTCACTGCTTGGACGGTTATTTTGATTATGTGTTGTGCGTCAATCGCCAATGAAAAATATTTTAGTATTTGTGTAAATGATACATTTGTAAGTATACTTTTGATTTTGGCATATACAGTGTGTAATCGGTTGTTGGAAACACTCTATAACTTAACAAATATTAAAGATATTTAAATTCTGTTTGTTTGTGGAGCTCAACAAAGTTTGTTATAACTTATTCAAGTAATTAAACAATTTTTATGCCATTTCATTTCGCGCATGCGCATAACAACTTTTTTTTTTTAAATGGCAACCCCACTATTTTTTGGTTAGTTATTTTTACTCTTATTTTTTCATGAATTTTAGTGGTAAAACCAACTTCCTACGTTAAAAAATAGCTGAGTTATGGATATTTCAGTGATTGATATTATTTTTTGACATTTTTGAATTATTCATCAATTTTATGGCTTAAATAGTTAATCCTTTTAGCACCGCATGATATCTTCTAGTGATATTTTTAGTTCCTACTTTTGGAAATATCCTCTTTCCCTAAAGCAACTATTTTTTTTAAGTTTATCTCAGGCGATTAAAAAAAAAAAAAAAAAAACAATATTAATTTATTTTATTTTTATTATTGCAAAATTACATTTATTCGTCATCTTACGAATTGTTCAAACTTCTCTCCATTACAATTTAAACACGCTTCTGTTCTCCGTAGAAATTCTTTATTTGTTGCAGATGAAATTTGCCCTTCAGTAATTTGATTACACGCCGCAATTATTTTTTGTTTCAAATCAATGAGATTAGTAGTTGGGTTTGCACAGACGACAGTTTTTAGATGTCCCCATAAAAAGTAATCAAGTGGTGTAAAATCTGGGGATCGAGGTGGCCACTTTATTATACCATTAGTTCTTATCCAACGATTTTCAAAATGTTCATTTAAATAATTCTTCACGACATTTGAATTATGTGTCGGGGCTCCGTCTTGTTGCAAAATCAAATTGTTTCTTGTTGCAAGAGGAATGTCGTTTAGCATGATCGGTAGCTCATTCATTATAAATTCTAAATACCGTCTTCCATTTAATGTACCGTCGTAGAAATAAGGTCCCAACAATTTACCTCCAATCAAACCACACCAAACATTTGTTCCCCAGATACATTGATTATTTGTTTCAAAAACCCAATGGGGATTTTGAGTGTCCCAATATCGATTATTTTGTTTATTCATTACTCCGTTGTTGGTAAATTTGGATTTATCTGTCCATAATATGTAATTTAAAATAAAAGGATTGTTTTCTAATTGAGTTACCAACCAAGAAATAAACACAATTCTACGCTCAGCATCACCTTTCCGTAAATGTTGAACTAAATCAGGCCTGTATGGATGAAATTATGTTTTTTTAAAATTTTATGAACGGTATTATAAGAAATGCCTATTTCAAAGCCGACATGACGCGTACTAACTCTGGGATTTGCTCTTACGTACGCCAGCACTCGAAGCTCAATATCTTCCCTCAATGCATTAACTTGTATAGGTTATTGTTTGGCTATAACTCTAGTGTTAGAAAAAAAACCAGTATTTCTTAAATTCCTTTCTAACTTATGGAAATAACTGTATGACGGGTGTTGCCTATCTGAATTTAGAAAAACGAAAAATTGTTTTATTATTTTGACCAACACGAAAAATTATTAAAAGTACTAATAAATAATAAATACATACTTGGGTAACGTTCAGCATAAGCACGTGCAGCCAGACGTGAATTTTTTTCACATTCCCAGTAAACAAAAAGCTTATCAACTTTTTCTAAATTATTCATATTTTGTTTAAGTAACAAGCTATTTCAATTATGAAATTATTTATTGTAATTTCACTATCGTTTAATAAACACGCGTGAATTCGTAAAATATGACTGTAAAGCAAATACGAAACAATAGTAGTTGCACTAGCCTATTTGAAATGAAAACAGTCATTTGATCGTTTTTAAATTACCTAATATTCAGATAAGAACAGATATAAAATGATTTAGAAAACTCGTACCTATCACTTAATGGTTATTTAAAATATCCAATAATAGAAATAAAATTGACATGTTTAAATTGTAATGGAGAGAAGTTTGAACAATTCATAAGATGACGAATAAATGTAATTTTGCAATAATAAAAATAAAATAAA
>NW_020272494.1:0-6968 GCF_003268045.1 Sipha flava
CCAACGGATGGAAATTTGGCCAAAAGAATTACACCACCGGCTTCGTCCCGACAACCCGAACCTACCGATGCAACTTTCGTCGCGATCGGACCAAAACTCCGGGAGTTATGGCGAAAAACGTCTACCGCTAACCGTAAACTACTAAGTTTCGGTAGCGAAAAACTTTAATTCGCCGTAAATCCCAAAATAATGGCACTACCGACTTGAAACTTCGCGGGTAGCTTTATCCTAACGGACTAAACCACCCTGCCAAATCTCAGAAAAAACCGATAAACCGTTCCGGAGATATCCGTTAATCAAGAACCTGCGTACCGAGAGCGCGCGTCAACACGTCCGTCCGCCACGAGATACTTACCACAACTTGAGTAGATAGGGACATTGGAGTACCCTGGGTTTTGTTGCTCGGGCAAGCCCTCGCTACAACCGCGGTCCGTGTATTAGCGCTGTGCGCTAGTTACGGGCCGCGGAGGTTCAAGGGCGGGACCGGGCTAGCCGGCCGCGCCCCCGTGTCGTCTATGGACCACCAGCACCGGACCGACGCCCCTTCCGGGAGAAGGCCCGTACCAGTTGGCTAGGGTCGCGCACCACCTTTCGCCACCACTGGTCGGGTCACGGCCTATCCAACCGCTTTCCGATTTTTGGTTACGGAAAACCTTCGGCGAGAGCTCCAACCGATAGAGCGGGTAGGGCCCCGGGAGAAACGGGAACCACCCGCCGGGGTTTTACCCCCGGACAAGTGCCCGCCATTCACCAGAACCTTTCCCCTGGTCAGCGTTCGACCTTAAACCATGCGGTAGCTCCTGCTACAGCCACCACGAATCCAAACCGGCACGGTGCGACGAGCGGCAAGCCGGTCGCCGGACCGTGTGGGAGGGCGCGATCTCGTAGAGAAACCGCGGGGCTCCCCCCCATCCCGTGGTACCGTCTTTGCCTCCTTTCGGTCGACCATCGTCGGTGGGATGTTCGGCCGAAGCCTCCCTGGATTTGGCGGTGCACCGGGCTCTAGGTGGGCCCTCTCCGCCGGCGCTCGCCGGCGATGCGGTAGGACGCAACCCCCCCGCTGTGCGAGTTGCCGTCGGTGGCCAGCCCTGCGCCGCCTCCCGGAGGCCACCCGAGGGTGCGACCCGCTCTTCTCGGAGTCGCGGTCAGAACTCCCGATGCCCTAGTCCCCGAAGGTTTCGGAGCATCCGCGTCCCTGACGCCGGCCCCCGCAGGGCCACCCTTAGGTCGCCTCGTACGACGAGCGGGTAAGACTGACGCCGTATTCTGATCCCCGGTCGACAGGGAAGAACGCGGAGAACCTCTTAAGGAGGAACCCCGCCCGTGCCCCTGGCACCAGCCCCTGCTGGCTCGAAGTAGGTGAGGCCTAGTCCCCCGGAGGGTTTCGGCCTCCGCGGCGCCTCCGGTTGTCCGAGCTCTCTGTTGTGCGCGTCGGCGCCGCCCGCGTCCCAGACGTACGAGCGTCCCCTGCGGAACGGACCCTGCGGCGTTCTCCTCTTCTGCCGCTTACGCCACGACGCTCGCTCGAGCGCCGCAGGGGGTCAGCGAACCGGTCGCGTGCTCCGTTCTGCTTGTGAGCAGAAGCTCAGAGATTCCGGGCTCAAATTTGTTATACGAAATAATTACCTACTACCCGAAGGGAGGGATTACATAGTTGGGCGAACATTAGGACTTATATTTACCAGCGAACTGGGTTTACGGATGCCTAGGAACAGAGTTATTTTGATTGTTTGGGACTTATGTTTGCCTGTAAAGGACTTACCGATGCCGAGGTTTTGGACTTATATTTGCCATTGAGGACTTACCGATGCCAGAGTTGATGTGATTGTTAGCCGGATGACTGTTAAAATGCTTAAATAGGACGATATTAAACGTACCGAACAACCTACGACCCAAAGGGAGGATTTACGTTGGCCGGAATAACGGGTTCATTGTGAATTGATTCTGTCAAGAGCTTCGATCGCGAATTTCTCAAATGCCTTGTATAAAGCCTTGGTGGATACAAAAGTTTTAACCGGGCATGGCCAGAGATATCCGGCCCTGTGAACGGCCAGTTCTAACCTGTTCCTGGACTCAGAGACTCTCGGACAGTGGAAGATGACGTGGTCGACAGATTCGTTCCCCAAGTTACAGGAACAAAGAGGTGATGGTTTCAGATTAAAAGAAGCAAGTTTTTCGTTGAAGTCGCCGTGACCGGTAAGGAATTGGGATAAGTGATAGTTGAGCCAGATCGGTTGACTCAACCTCACCCTTACGTCAGGGAAGATTGAGTATGACCATCTTCCTTTAGCGGAATTGGTCCATCTTGTCTGCCATTGGTCCAAAGCGGAAATTTCAGCATTGGAGATAAGCTCTATGGCATCAGCCAGAGGGAGAGATTTGGCAGTTTTCCTCGCCACCTGCACGTTGATCTCGAGGTCAAGCGGAAGAACGCCTACAAGAACTTGTAGTGCTTCGGTCGATGCGGTTTTGTACGCACAAGAAATACCAAGGAGCGCTCTTCTTTGGGCAGAATACAGTTTTTTCCTGTTCATTAGAATAGACGTGGCGTGTTCCCAGAAGCGAGAGCCATAGGTAATTCTTGGAACAAATACACATTTGTACAGCACCATGATGTTATCATTGCTAGGACCCCAGTTGTACCCAAATGACCCTCTGAGTTTCGAAAACAGGTCCATGTTTTTATTGCAGGCGAATTCAACATGGCTGTTGAAGTTGAATCTGGTGTCTAGAAGGATACCGAGATACTTGACCGTATCGGCGGTTTTAATCCTGTGTTGACCGAACGGGATTGTAAAACCGGAGACTAGAAATCCTTTCGTGACCATGGCAACGGACTTCGTGGCAGAAAAGGTAAGACCTCTCTGGTTGCCCCATAGCAAAACGGTCTCGAGAGCTTCAGCGGTCAGACGGATAAGACGGGCGCGAGAATCGGCAGCTACAGAGAGTGCCACGTCGTCCGCATAGGCTTGGATGTTGACGTTCTGTGGAAAGTCCATTTTCAGAAGTGCCTCCATAGTTACATTCCAAAGGGTGGGCCCCAGGATAGATCCTTGAGGACAGCCTCTTGTGAGAAGAACAGTGCTACTCACTCCGCCAGTGGTGAGGGTGGCTGATCTGTTACGTAGAAAGCTCGAGATAATTTCAATGGATGAGGAGCTGGCCCCTAAAGAGGAGAGATCTAACAACAGGGAGGACCAGTTGAGGTTGTCAAAGGCACCCGAGATATCGAGAAATACCGTGAGGGCGTATTTTTCCGGTCTTCCTTGGTTCCAATTGATGAGGTTGGCAATGGCATCCTCCGCAGACTTTGCCGCGGTGAAGCCGTATTGCCTATTTGATAGATTTGGAGCGGTTTCAGCGAGGAGGTAGCGGTTGATAGCCTTTTCCGTGATCTTGCTGAGCACAGGAAGAAGGCTGATCGGTCGAAAAGATTTGGGATTCGCAGGATCCATTTTGGGGTCTTTCAGAATCGCAACTACGTCTGCTTTTTTCCAGATGTCCGGAAATGTCTTCTCCGAGAGACATTTCTTGGTGAGATTAAGTAAATAAGGTAGGATTTGAGGCTTCATTCTTTTTATCATTTTCCCAGTGATAAGATCCTGGCCCGGAGCTTTGTTCGGGGAGATTGTACTGAGGTCAGTAAGGAGCTCTTCAAGAGTGTAAGGTGGGAACTCTGTAATAATTTGCGTAGGGGGAAGCTCAGGGAATGGAAGACCAGGATCATTGGGGATGAGGTTATTGAGGATAACCTGCACCGTCTCTTCCGCCGATTGAGTCATGCCACCACCAGGCAAGGGGACACAAGAAAGCGTGGATGGTTGCTTTCTGTTGCCTCGCAGCCATTTGTACAGTCTACCCCAGGTAGACGTGCCTCCGACGGAACAGAAAGTTTTCCACGTGCTCTTCTTTTCCATCCTGAGAATTCTCGTATATGTATTTCGACATGTATTGTACGCTCTTCTCAGGGGTTCACAGTTGTTTAACCTAAGGACTCTGGCGCTGGTCCTCAGAGCTTTCCTAGCTTCTGTCAACTGTTCACTCCACCAAGGGGGAAGTATCTTACTCCTTGGGGAGCGCCTCGGAATGGCTGAAGACGCAGATTTGACAAACGCCTTGGTTAGAGATTCGGCCAGTTCATTCGGAGAAAGCGATATAAGCTCAGCAGGATTTTGGATCTCCTGGACAAAGGTTGATCGAAAGACATCCCAGTCGGCCTTATCTACATTAAATCGTCGAGATTTCGATATGGTAGTCTGAAGAGTAATCCTCAAAGTGAACGAGATAATTCTGTGATCACTGGAAGTTTTATCTGGGATTATCTTCCAACCGCTAACATTATCCGCGATCTCGCGTGAAGAGAGTGTGACATCTATATTAGTTGAACCTCTGGCGCCATGGAAAGTACTGTGGTTGCTGCGTTTATTATGACAAACAAGGTTTCTTAAAACAATAAAATCGTCTACCAGCGCACCGCGTCTGTCATTCACTCTACTGAACCAGGTCTTTGAGAAAGCGTTCACATCCAGGGAGATAACAACCGGAGAAGATATGACATCCAGCAGCGATTCCAGTAGGTTTAAATGTTCCAAAGTTGGGCGTCTGTACTTGAAATATCCGGAAATTAGAGTAACTGTGTTCGATGGGCCATTGTCGATGTTAATGGCTACGAAATTTTCGGTACTGGGTGTGGACTGGAAGAGACGGAGAGTGGGATTAAAGACCACGATGGCCGCACCGAAGTCCATGCGTTTTTCTTGACCTCTTCTAGGAGATCCCTTGCAGAGGAAGGTCCTAAGGGGGTGCATCTCGAATCCGGTAAGTCTGCCTCGATTAGTGTATGGCTCTTGGAGCAAGGCGATGTCAACACGTTTATCCAGACAGAACTTAAGAAGTTGGTCACTGACAGATGCACTGCGGCCCATATTAAGCTGTATGATTTTGATGGTGGCCGGATTCATTGCTCTTCCATCGATGCGGGCATCGGCCCATAGTCCGTCCGCTGCAGAAGATTGGCGACGGCAGCTGTCCTTGATGAACAAGTACGATCCGTAGCGGGGTGCTTGCCGCGGCAATTCGCACATTTTGGCTCAAGTGCCGTATCGGGACAGGCACTGCTCAAGTGGCCCGGCTTTGCACAATAGGCACAGAATTGCACCGACTCAAAACATTTGCTGGCCGGATGGCCATGACGGAGGCACTTGAAGCACTGAGTGACCTCCTCAAAGCGACTCACACGACAGCGGTCAAAGCCGAGGTACAAATTTGACTTCATTACAACCGAGAACAGGGAGGGATTAACCTCACAGATCCACTTCGTTGTAGGTCTGTCTCTCGCGCCACGCTTAAAGACCGGCACAACATCGGTGGTCTGGGCGTCTAGAAAGACCTCGGGGTTCTGCTCAATAAGCTGTGTGGAGATCTCACCGGGGGACAGGGAAGCGTCTACGGGTTCAATCGATATACGGGGCCATTTAGCCGTGTCTGCCTTGATGATACCTTCCTTCTTGGCGATGGCTTTAAGAATATCAGAGGTCTCCTTGTTTTGAGGCTTAAGTATCATCTTGCCGTTTCTGGCTGTTATAGACTGAATCTTAGGAGCTTTAGTGGCCTTAGTAACTAATCTCCAAACTTCCTCCTTGGCTTGGAGGGCCGGATAATCTTCAGAGGGGAGAAGGACGAAAGCCGCGACGGGAGATTTTGCTCTTTGCTCGGTGAGGATTTTAGTGCGCTTTAGTACACGGGATTTTGATCTATCGGTTTCCGTGCGCCGTTTGGTTGTGCTCCTGGACCTGCCGTTCCCTTTTGCGGCTTTGGCATAGTTCACGGCCTCATCGTCGCGAGTAGTGGGCACTGAGGATGTCAGATTAGCACGTAAAGTCTCAATTCTCTCCTCCGTACGAACATCCCTTTCAGCAAGAGTAACCGCGAACTGCTCCACTAGTTGTCCAGGAACTAAACGTGCCTCATCAAGGCGGCCTTTAAGGATTGCATGTTCGGTGATAAAGACTTGAAGTGCTGCGGAGAGTTCACGTAACTTCTCGTCCATAGCCCGTTTTTCGCCGATGGGCATGACAGTCTTCCTGGAAAGCTCGTTGGACATTGTCTGCGTAAGCCAGGAGATGGCATTCCTGGCGCGTGGGACTGCGCTGGAGGTCTTATCCTCGGAAGATTCATGGTTTCTCTTCTGCGCTTTGTTTGGTGGAGAGAACAGAATACTGGCTCCATCCGATGGGCACGGAGTGGAACTGCGATCCGAACCTGATACAGAGCCAGGCATGTTTACCGACGGCGGGCGTCTGCGTACGACCAATGGGGATGGTAATTAACTTGGATTTCTGGTTCGAGCTAATCCTATCCTGTGATAGGACGCACCAGAAATCGGAAGTCGGGGGGAAAAAGACCACAGCTAAACGGTGTGTCACCAGTTCAAGCTAATCCTATGCGAAAGGACGCACTGGAGGACGAAAAACCGAAAAACAGCTAAATGCAGTAGCTATATCAGAAATTAGTCAGAGCGTTCCGTAGACCTTGGGAGTGGTGGCGTACCACCTAGGGGATGCCAAGACAAACCGATTGGACTTTGTCCGAAGGCTCTACGTTCAAATCCGCCTGAGATATGGACAAATGAAAAAACAGGGGGTGGGGTGGGGAGGGGGTTAAAAATCGACTTATCTTAAATCGCCGAATTTTTGAACGGGATGCCGATAGGTACCGGTTTGGGTGAAATCCGAGAAAATTTTTGGAAAATTTTCAAAATTGCGGCCGTACTAAAATTCGGGCGGCCGGACTTAGAATTTTTTCGGAGAAGGAAAAAATTTAAACCGAGATTTAATACACCCGGTATGTTGTGCACTTAAGCACAGACACAACCCGGTATGTCTGACGCCGACGGTCGGCACGTGGCACCCGAAATAGATCTAAACTCTATTCCAAATAAGATCAGGCTACGGCGGCGACCAGATGTC
>NW_020272495.1:0-6359 GCF_003268045.1 Sipha flava
GTAAGTGTTTTCAGTGACGACTGTGATATTAAAATTTGATTTCTCATTATTTTACCTATAGAAAATACGACAATGTGTATGTTTTACTTTTTGTTCATAACTTATATACTGCGATTAATTTCTGGTGGAATTGTTGCACCACCAATTAAAGGAGAGTTAGATTGGTGGCAAAATGCTGTAATTTATGAAATATTCCCGCTGTCATTTAAGGATTCAAATGGTGATGGATTTGGGGATTTTAATGGTAATTTTTTTATTAAAATATTAGAGAAAATAAATGTTCACATGTTCATATCGTTATGAATGTATTTCCATTCTTATTTGTCGCAGGCATAACTGAAAAATTGGATTATCTCGTAGACATAGGAGTAAATGCAATTTGGTTAACACCATTTTTAGAGTCCCCATTAGAATCAGGTGGTTATGACGTAAGTGACTATCTAAAAGTACAAGATGTTTTTGGTTCAATGGAGGATTTTGAAAATCTTGTAAATACTGCACACAAAAAAAGTACGTATGATAATGATATGAATCATATAATTCGAATAATGAATTTAACCGTAAGTCATTTGAAAATATTATTATCGAAAATTATATATATATATATATAAATGATACTTAGATTTAAAAGTTATTATGGATTTCGTTCCTAATCACACAAGTAACAAACACATTTGGTTTCAAGAATCTGCTAATAACACTAATTACACAGACTATTACATATGGAAGGATGCGAAAAATCATTATGAAGTAATGAACAATTCATCGGTTCAACCTATAGTACCGAATAATTGGGTAATTTTTAGATTATTTATAATAAATTATAAGATAATGATGAATGGCAGATTTTAATATTTTTTATAAAAAACATTTCTACATAAAATATGGTATAAGTATAATTATCGTAATTTAATTTTTCGTATTTTTTAAATACATACAGCATATGGTTGGATATATGTTAAAACATAACATTATAGAACTATATAAATTATAAAAAATTATTTTTTCAAAATATAAGGTTATGGGTGAAAATTTCATTAGATTAACTTTAATATAAGTTTTGGTAATATTTATTAGAATTTCCTGTAATTCTTATAAAAAAAAAAAAAAAAAAGTAAATAAATATTATATGAATATTTTTTCATCAAATTTGAAGCATAATTAATTAATACCTTCTAAAATGGTGGAATACATTTTTATAGAACATATAAAAATTTACCATTTAGTTCTTTGCATGTTCACACTTAATACAATACTTCCTGAAATAAATAATTAATTAAAAACAAAAAAAACTACGATTGTTCTGCCCTATACAATCTCTAATGCGACATCAAAAGGGGTCGAATATGAACTTCCACATTTGATCTAAATTAATTACGTATACAAATCAGGAGAATACTGGATTAAAAATATACAGTCAAATACTAAGGACCTACCCTAATATACATATAGTGGATTTTGTAGCAGTTAAAATATTTTTAATGCCTATTATGTAATATTATTCTGAACCTGTAGGTATATTTATAGAATTAAATTTACATTTTGATACTATCAGTGCTGTCCTAACTGCCTACAACGCTCTTGGGCAATGGAATTTGACACCTCTTCAATCCTCCAATTTTTCTATTGTAAAATTGACTTCATATTTTTTAGCGTACAATTTACTTAATTCCTTAAAAATGTTTATTATTTAAGGCAGTGGTACTCAAACGGTGTGCTGCGAGATCGACTAGGTATGCCGTAAAAAATGTCTGATATTTGTGATTAGTGATGTTTCAATATATTTTATATCATTATATATTTTTTTAAAAGATATAAATACAAAAAAAAAATATTTTGAGAACATAATTATTTAAGCAAAGGAATATTATATCATAAAGGGAAATTTTTGAAATTCATAGTGAGAAACTTGAGCTTGTCGTTTCTTAAACAAAAGTTCGATTCACGGTTGATTCGAAGACAAGCTCACACGCCTTTCCTAATCAATAGAAAGAAGCCTCTCCCATTTTATGGTTTTTTATGTTTATTAATGCTAAATAGCCTAACTCGCATAAGTTCGTGGTTGAAAAATGTAACAAAATGTTGATTGTTTTGTTTGTTATTACAGGATATTCTGACTGTATACATTCAAAATCTAATTAGTGATAATTCTTTATATTTCAGTCGTAGTGTTTGTAGTATCCTGAATTTTTGACAGCTGTTTTTCTTTCTCATGTGATAGGTCAGTTGTTAATTCTGAATAAGTAGCGTAAGGATTGCGCACTCTTAATGTCAATTAATTATGTAGATAAGTGGATACATGTGTAGGTAAACTGTATGGTTTTAACCCACCTGGATATCTTAGAGCGTAGCTAAAGTTTTTGTTGTTGTCAAGTGCATAAGTGTTCCGCGAAAACTTTTGATGTATAACAGTGTGCCGTGAAAAAAAAGGTTGAGAACCACTGATTTAAGGTGACTGCTTATTTATTATTTTTATTATTATTATAATTGTTATCATATTAAATTAATTTTGTTGTTATTTTGAAGTTGACATTTCATTATATTGGCTAAATTATAGAAAAATCACGTTTTTTGCAAGCTTTTCGACCAAATTACGTTCTGCATTTCTGAGTAGGTATTGTATGTATTAAATTGCCGTGATAAGTAAGGTTGGTTTACTGAATTATCTGCATTCACTCAAACTCGAATTATTATTAGAAATTGGTAAAATTGTTAATTAATTGATTATAACATAATACACACATATTTATTACATATTTGGATAAAATTGTAATAATATTCATTAATAAATAGTATTATTATGTGTTCAGATTTTATAGTATTTGCTTATTACTGTAGGATACAGATAGAATAGAAAATTTTAATACTAATGTTTACGTATAATCGAAGAATTTCAAATTTTTATTAACTAGATTGATCATTGTTAAATCAACCGCAATAAGTTATGTTATTTCAACGGCCAATTGAACTAGTTAGATTATAAAGTTTAGAAAAATTAACTTTTAAACTTAACTTTAACTTATATTTAATCAATGCTCATTTTTGTATAATATAGTGCGTATTTCAGTACATTTCAATGATATGCTATCTGAATCCTGGTAGTTATGATTCACAGATAAAATTCGTCATAATATAAAGTCAATTCATTGTACAAATTCATTCATCGTTTAATTCAATTCATGGTACTTGATATCTACCATATCATACATATATTACCTACAGTGTCAATATTTAAAATTTAAATTTTTTATCAATTATAAATTGATCAACAATATTCTATCATACGGTAATATTCATACCGTTTGTGGCACCGGATCGCTAAAATAAAGCTGTGACAACATTTCATTATAACCCCCCCCCCCCCTTCATGCGTATATTTTGGAGAGTGTTAAAGACCCCCCTTCCCACCCAAAAAATTGCTAGCTCCCCAAAAATGCTGAGCACGTCAATCAGAGCTGCAGTATAGGTTTAACTGGTTAAAAATTGTAATTTCCTAACTTTTCGACTCAAATTGCTCATAACGATTGAATTTAAATTAATTTAAATTTCAGGTATATTTTACTTATTTAATCAACAGTTACGAATACATTTATTTATTAATTTCAAATTAGGGTACCTACGGAAAACTAGTTTTTTATTACATTATATGTTATACATTATATGTTTATTACAACTAATACATTATACAATTTAATTTTTACAAAATATACATTGAATATCTTTACTGAATCAAATTACTTCATTACATGATTTCTAAGAAACAAAGTTTTATTTTTCGAAGCAAATGCAGCAATTTGAAATACAAATATTTTGGTATAGGATTAGAATAGTAGATTCAATTCAACTTTAACAAATAAATTAAGCGCTATAAATATTATTAAATTTTTTTTAGTAGTAATAGGATTAAAATACAATAATGTTTTGATGAAATTTATCATATAAATGTATAATAAAAAATATTACATAGCTGTTTATTAATGTAGACTTATAGCTTTCCGCTTATTATATTTGTTGAATAGAGAATGAGAAAGAAACCAAGTATTGTAGATAACAAAAAACCAATTTTATTTTTTGTAATTCTGAGTACTAGATAAAATGGTGTAAAAGTGGCGAATGGTGTCTGCAGTCTCACAGCGTAATTGAATGGCTGCTGCGTGAATATAGGTGATGGTGGTACCCACTGTGGTTCTTCAAACGGAGGTGAAGATGATGGTTGCAGATGGCGTCGAGGCGGCACTCTGGTGATGATAGCTGTTGTATTCCTCTGGCGGAAGTAGAGAAACCGTATATCTGGCGGCCGGCGACAAGGGTCCCGACTGCCCGCGATATTTTATCAGCGAAAGTGAGACTACCGTGTTTGGTGCGCATGTCAGAGCCCCGTTAGGTCTTGCAACACCACGACAGCTTAGTCGTGGATTCTTCCGCATTGAGTAGCGTAAGTCAGCCTGGTAAGGTCTTACTACTATCAAGATGGAAGAGATAATGTCTGTTCGACGCTCATTATGCTATACTAGCAATTTGTGGAAATACTACTATTAATGCATTATTAGCAATAGTGCTACTACATTTTACAGTATACAATGTTAATATACTAGCAATATTAGCTAAGTATTACTATATTTGTATTGTATAGGTGATACCTAACGGTAGAATGGTACAATCTAACCCTTCATGACTCACTCTATAAAAAGTTGTGACCGCTGTAACACCTTTATACCGTGTTCGGTGCCACTGCATGTAGTCATTATTTACATTATTTACATAATTTCATATTTAATGATATATGTTGTACAATTTTATAGGTAGTCAGAAACTTCAGTATAATAGAAAAATTATTACTTACTTATCTAAAATAAAAAAAATTGTTTTTCTTATTATCATTAATTTTTATGACGCCCCTTAGATACATAATACTTTGTATGCCATAAGGAGATTAACCCGTTTGCCTCCACTTGTGCGGCTATGGATATCACGCATCAACTATGTATGGTAAAACTAGCTATTGTAATATTATAAACTTTTCAGACGAGAATTGCAGGTAGTGATATAGATACGTCGATGTGGATTTGGCACGAAACTCGGAAACAATTTTATTTGTGTCAGTTTTGTGGAAACTTACCTGATTTAAACTTTCGTAATGAAAAAGTTCACATAGAAATGAAAAAAATTTTAAGATATTGGTTAGATAAAGGAATGGATGGTATTCGAATAGATGCATTAAAGCATATATACGAAAGCGAACAATTACAAGATGAACCTATGATAAATCCGGCAGGACCAGTAAAACACTGGAATTTTTATCACTATTATACGGTCGATCAAGACGAAGTATACGATTTGATTAAAGAATGGCATCAACTACTTAATGAGTATAAACAAAAAGATAATTTTACGAGGTAAACATTTTTTTATTCATCTTTTAATAAATCGATAATAACTTTTTTTTTTTTTTAATCCAATAGTTAAGTTTAAATAGTTAAATACTTATCTCCTTATGAAACATTACTTACCATTTTAACGTTTTATTTTATTTATTGAACAGAATTCTTTTGTTTCGTTAAATTAACATAATATAACACATTAAATTATCAGAATATGATATAAATAAAAAAAAAAACTAAAAATAAATATTTTAGATAATTTTAAGTTACTTACTCCCAAAAAACGAATAGAAAACTTAAAAAAATACAAAAATTTTAAATTTATTAAAAACCCATTAAATGCGTATGTTGTATGCATTTTTGAACAAATATGCAATATAAAATTTAGTGCTTAAATTCGGTGTGATGTGAATCGTGGACATTTTAAACCTTCATAGACGTGCATACACTTAGTGCAAACATGCATATGCATATAAATCTGGGCTCTATTAATGACGAAAACTATTATTACCTGCTTAATGCCTAAATATTTTACGATTTTAATTTTAATTTTATTATTTTGCCGAATAAGTCGATTTAAACCCTTAATTCGTTGAAAAGGTTGATAACTAAAATATTTTACAATGAGTGATATGAAATTATTTTGATTTGATTTGTTAGTTGTATTATTAAAATATTAAAACAATGAAAATTACCTTTGGATTATAATTATTGTTACACTTCTACTTATAATTTTAGGATTATAATGACCGAATCATACAGCCCAAACGATATTTTGTTTAAATACTACTCCAGTGGAACTGAAATACCTACAAATTTTAAGTTAATGCCGTATAATCAATTATTGAACTCTACAATAACTGATATTGAGATAAGAAAATGGATCACAGAAATGCCAGAAAATGCAACGTATAATGTAGTGGTAAATACGATTCACCTGTTATATTAATAGTATCTATGCGAGGTGTGATAAAAAAA
>NW_020272496.1:0-14992 GCF_003268045.1 Sipha flava
TAAATTTAAATAATTTTATATTGTTTATTAGTTTCTTTTTCCTTTTTTCCTATTTATGATTTTTATATAATTGTCTTTGAAAATATTGATAGGTACTTCCTTTCATGAAAATACTGAAAACATATCAATGTCTGAAAATGATGACATAGTTGATTCTAATTCTGGTAAGTAACTACCACCATGGTCATCATACGAGTGATACATTTTAATAACAAAAATAAATACTAACAAATACATGTGAAAGCTAAATTAGTATGTAATATTAACCCATCGTAGCGGCGTAATATGGTGGGAATTATTTTAATTTTCAATTGAAGGGCTTGTTGCAAAAACTAGATAAATCCACTTTTTGAAACTGTCCAGGGCAAAGAAAATTCTTTTTAGTGACTAAATACTTGTTAAAAATAATTTTTTTCTAGTTTGTTTATTATTATTTGTATAATTATTCACAATATTGTAAACTTTGAATAAAAAAAAAAAATTTGGGGATACTATTTGTTTGTCAAAGTTGAGGGGAGCATGGATTTATCTGGTTGTTGCGCTTAAGTGTATTAATTTTTATATTATAACTTAAGTAATTTATTTATATATCCAATATCAGAAGCATTTTCAATGTTATTTTTATTTATAACTAGCAGACCCGGCGAACTCCGTTTCGCCACCAGATTCGTTTTATGTAACATTTCGTTTGGTGATTAAAAGATAAAGAAAAAAAATTTTTTTTGTTATATATTTGAAAAGGAAAATATTTATTTCATTTCACAACAGTAATAAATTCATTTCAATTACCTACTAAAATGAAGTGTTATTTAATTGTTTCATTGTAGTGCTCTTTGGTAAACCACATTTTTTGTTTTTTGGTCTGACGTTAACACAAACAAAGCGGATGGTTTCCCAACTCGTGAACACGCAACGTATAACTGTCCATGTGAAAAACAATGATTTTCCAAATTTATCCCGCAAACACTAAGCGATTGGCCTTGCGACTTATTAATTGTCATTGCGAACGCAAGGCGAACTGGGAATTGCAATCGTTTGAAGTCAAACGGAAGATCAGTCGGAATCATTGGTATTCGAGGAATACATACATTTTCACCTGCGTACTTTCCGTTAATAATGGTTGCCTCAATTAAATTCGGCATAAGTCTCTTTACCGAAAGTCGAGTACCGTTGCAAAGTCGCGGTGGATTCAAATTACGCAGTATCAAAATAACTGTACCAACTTTCAGTTGCAAGTTATGTGGTGGAAATCCTGATATCTCCAGAGAGTTCAAAAACTCCGTTGGATAATTTACTACATCATCGGGATTTGTTATTGAATCAACGGATTTGTATGTCACCAAATCGCCAGCAATTTTTGATTGAATGGTGAAATTCAGTGCGTGGACATCATTATTCTTTGCTGCAAGAATTGCTCGTTGACTTAACCAAGCATAATTCTTATAATTCTCACTAATGTTTGGGAAAACATTTTCAATAAGAACTAATTGAGTGTCTACAAATCGGCAAAAGTCGTTGGTAAGAGTAATTAATCCAGATGTCGCATCAACTGGGACTTTTCCATTTCCAAGATCTAACAATTGTTTGGAAAATTGTGCAGCACTTTGATCATTTTGAAGTTGAACTCTCATATTAGTGGTTAGCGATAATGTTTTTACGTTATTCCATAAAGGTGATGCCTTTAGGCAAGCATTCAATTCATCTGCAGGCGTTCCACGGGGAACTACTGGCAACGTCTGCCTGAAATCGCCTGCCAACAATATCATCAAGCCGCCAAAGATGTTGTTATTTCTCCGAAGATCCTTCAGTGTGAAGTTAAGTGCTTCAAGTGATTTCTTATGTGCCATTGTGCACTCATCCCAAACAATGAGCTTGCATTGCATTAACAATTTTCCCATTGCACTGGATCGGGAAATATTGCACGTTGGAGTATCAATTGTGTTTAAATTGAGTGGCAACTTAAGCGCAGAATGTGCAGTACGACCGCCATCTAGAAGAGTCGCCGCAATTCCAGATGATGCTAACGCCAAAGCTATGTCACATCTTGATCGAATAGTGGCCAAAATCAATGAAATGACAAATGTTTTCCCTGTTCCTCCAGGTGCATCCAGGAAGAATAGACCACCAGTATTATTGTCCACCGCTTGCATTAATGTTTTGTATACTTGTTTTTGCTGTTCATTCAGCAACGGAACATTATTTCTAACGAATTCCTGCAATGTATCAACATTGTATTGCAGCTCTCGATTTAATTCTTGGTTGAATGCATCGTGCATCGATCGATTTGGCGCAATCATTCCTACTTCAATCAGTAGCTTGTTTGCAATAGTCAAGCATTGATCCTCAATCAGAATCAATCCTTCATTGTAGATTTCATCGGTTATTTGGATGTCAGGATTATTCGTTTGAATACGCAAGCGATGCAAGATATCTTCACATATGGCGTCTTTGTATTTGTTCCATAACTGAATTGGTTGTGAAGGAAAACATGTGGTGATGATAATTGCGAACAGCGTTCGTATTTGGTACGCATTTGATGAAACAACTGAATCTGCAAGTGTTAAATCCCAATGAGAATCGTTCTCCAGCAAACCCAATAGTTGACATGCTTCTCGATATGTTTGGCATTGGTGGCCATTCACAGTTTTCAAATGCGCAAATGATTTCGGTCCACGTACATTTACTAACAGCAGTCGCAAATAAAAACATTCATCGTTTCTAGGATGAACAGTGTACATACGACCTAGTGCATCAGTTGAAAACACCTGTGGCCAGTCTGGAACTGGGGTTCCTTGTTTGCGACGTTGGAATTTCTTTGTTGATTGATTCCAAGTGTAATACTTGGGCATTTCAACGTACATCAGCGTCGCTGCGAATGGATCTGCTTCACACATTGCAAAGAAGCTAGTCAATGTTGTCGATGGTGGTCTCTCAGCTCGTTGTGCCGCATTAGCCTCAGTGAAGTAAACTCTTTGGCCATTTTCCAAATGCACTGCTAAATGTACAACTGTGGGATATCTTTCATGAATTTGAAATGACAATAATCGCCACAGTGCTTCATTAGTACTGACGTATCTGCCCATTTGGAAGTTGCTGATTTCGTCATTCACATTTTCCGACGCAATACCAAACACAGCCATGTCGCTGCCTTTTGCACAAATATTTGATTGATTTGGCCGAATGACAACTCTCAACGTTTGCATGTGTTTCGAAAATTCGTGATAGCAGCGGGCAATATGGTACAATGAATTCATTTCCGATCTCAATCTCTTGATTTTGAACTTTAACTTTGATAGTTCGACCGTTATCTTCTTTTGAACGCCGACGATAAACTGGATATCCATCGTTCCCTGTGACTGTTTCAGCAACTAACGGTCGCGGATATCGTTTTGTGCATTTTCCATCAGCCATGCAAGGCGATAATGGATTTAATGCACCGCACGGTCCATGCACCATCTGTGTCGTCACAATGTCGTGTAGACGGGGATCAGTGACTGGATCAGGAATTTCAGCTGATATGATGTCATCCACTTCATTTGAATGTAATTTGTTCAGCAACCAAATTAGGATATGAGCATACGGTAGTCCACGCTTCTGCCATTCCACCGAGTACATATAACAACGTGTGTCACCAAAAACTCGATACTTAGTAAGCACATCCATCATAACCTTGAGTTTTTGCTGAAATACTCTGGCGATTATGTCATGGCGATCTTGCGGTTTTTGACCCGGTTCCAACTCGCGTTCAATTTCCGTCCACTTCGGATTGCATGTGACCGTAATAAATAAATCCGGAGTTCCATAATTTCGCACGTACGTCATAGCGTCTTGAGCGTATTCGTGCATGTGGCGTGGGCTTCCGATATAAGTTGATGGGAGAATCGTCAGTCGTCCAATATTCTGAACATCACCATCTGAATGAATAGCATCACGCAAGTGTATATAGTCCTCAGATCGTAGCTTTGGCTGATTGAATCTGATGAACGCTAAACGTTCGGTCTCGACTTTGACATACATGTCGACAGCGAATTGCTGGAATAGCCGACCGCACTTCAGAATGACATTCTCCTCATGTGTACGAATCATCATACGATACGCATAGTAATTCATTGCGCTTAGATTTTTATTATTCGTTGATACTCCTGAAAATGCAAAATTAAATGAATTGTTAATGGAAACCAATAAAAGTAATAATGGAAATAATTAGTGTGTGAATATTGTACCTGTAATTGGATCGACCATCTTCAGCGTGATGTCGTATCCGTCTTGCCCTTGCCAATAAATGATTGGATATTGTAACGCATCGTACAAACGATGTGTCTCGTTTACACGATGCATGATATTGCTTCTTCGCTGAACGACAATGTCTCGTGATTTAGTTGGATCGCCAACAATAATTGGAGCAACATCATTAACGGTGGGTGCATTGAATCTTCGCACATGTTCACCTGTTGGAGTACAATCCGCTCTTATGACAAATTTGTGCGTATCCGATGGCATTCGTTCCAATGCTGTTTTGAACATATTAACCACAGCATTATTAGCGTGAAAAAATGCTTGCAACTGTTCAATAATTCGTCTCTTTAACTGTTGTGCTCCCTGTATATTGCACCGCACGTTCAGCTGATCCACCATCGACGAAATGAAATATATTTGCAGAAATTGATGCGGTTCATCTGGTGTTGGCACCATTGAACCATGCAAATGATATATTTGACCTTGTATCTGTAATTCGTGTGATGGTGTAGTGTGTGGTGTATATGAAGTTGTTATGTGTTGCAATTATGTGTTGGTTATGTGTGTTGTATCTTTTACCTTGCAAGTCGGCATGAAGCCGCCTTCTCGAATGATATTAGCTCCAAAGGAAGTCATGCGAAAGCAGTTATTGTATTCAAGGATGTGTTGAAGAAAATGGCTGGAATCGGGATCACTTCCATCAAACAATGTTTTCAGTGGCTGTGGTGGTGTAAGTAATGGATCCAGTTTGACTTTTCCACTTGCGCAGCACAATCCAACCGTTTCTCTTTTGAACTTTACCGCATTGCAATATCGGCATATAGTCGTCATTCGTCCAATATCCAAATTTTCATCATCACTGTAGTTCGCAGTGGGATCATATTGGAATGCCAAGCGATTGTATGATGCCAATGATCTTCGTGTGCTCACGCGATGTCTCAATCGGTCATTTTCTCTTATTATATTTTTTCTTTCTTCTCTTAAGTTCCTTGAATAGACTTGTTGCTGGCTTGCATGTCTTGTGCGGCGGCCGATGTTCGCACGTCGTTCTCTAGGCATTTTGGACTATGGACAGAGTGTTGAATTTAACTTCAAATGCACGATCCACATAATTTACACTGAGCTTAAATGAAATTAACTGAGCAGAGAATAATGACTATCTATCACACACTTTATCACGCACCGTTGCTATTGGTTTGAAGTACATGCTATGTATAATAGATGGCGCTGTATGTGAAAAACGATTTCCCCACTTTTCTGTTGAATTTTTCCTGAATTTTCCAGAATTTTCTTTGCTATAAACCTCACGGAGCCCAAGACCTTTCCAACGAATGCAAAACCGTGGAAATCGGTTCGTGCGTTCTGGAGTTATAGCGTCAGGGAGGAAAACCGGACTTATTTTTATATAATAATTATTTTTTCTTTCATTTTGATTATAACCATTTTTGTCGTAAAATCAATAGTTATCGAGAAAATTTCGATAAACCGTTTTTGAGCATTTTTGCAATGTTGCTAACTATTATGCGTACACTTTTTTGTAGGATACTTTTGAGGAGTTATTCAGGACATTTAAATATACCTAAAAACACACTAATACCTTTTGTATGAATTATTTCCCAGTTTGGTCTTTTTTTCAACTAATTTCAGTGGACTAAATAGATGGAATAAGTAGTTGCTTTTTTTTTTTTTTTTGAGTACGCGGTTGTAATATGACGAATGAGTACTAGCTGGTATGGAGTAGAAGTCATATACTCATAGTTAATTATATCATATATACATAGGATTTTATGCAATTTAACGTTAAACAATAGCAATATTTCAAAAAGCGTTTAAACGATACTAATCGTACTTTGTTAAAAAAAGTGTAATATTACATAAATATGAAAAAGTTATTTCTAAACATAACCCTTTAGACGTGCCCATAAAACTTCAAATCAATAATTTAAATCAATATTTTCTGACTTAAAATTTTAAATTTAATTCAAAAAATGCACACGTTAATATAAATATATTAATAAATTAATTAATATTTTTCCCAATATAGTTTGTGACATTAAATATTTTATTTAAAAAATAATATTATTCAAATCAATAGTTGAAAATTTATCCTAAAAATTAATTTTTTAAATATAAATACTGACAGGTATTTCAACTATAATTTGTTGATTTTTATCTAATCAAAGTACATTTATTTTCTTATTGAGGCAAATATTACCCATTGAAATATGGCAAAATTATTAAGTATTATTCATGACATGTTTCACATTATGCACTTTTAAATATTTACCAATCCTGGGTAAAAATTGTATTACTTTTGCAGGTGTTTTTATATCATGTGATCATCTAAAGAAATAAAAAGAACCATTTGGAGGAAATCGTGAACAATAAATTATAGCTTGGACAACTGGACAAAGTAATAAAATGGTATTATGATATTAGAATTAATGAAATTAAAATACATGATTCATTCCAATCGAATTCGTTTTGAAATTTAAGCAGTGTTTTAATGTCATAAATATCATCATTTTTATTTGTGTTATTAACAATTGTAATACGTAAAATAATACATCATTAAATAATAACACAATTAATAGAATATTAATACATATATCGTGTTTAACAATTAAACGTGAAGATTAATATATTTTAATTTTTTTTAATTTAGGTTTCCTAAAAACTCCTGAGAAAGGAAAACAATGCAAACGTGATAAGTTTATTTGGAAGAAAAAGAAAAAAACCATCAGTGTTGAACAACTTTGTAAATTTTACAGATATGTGCAAGAACGAAGTACGTAAAAAATATAATCATATAATATCGTATATTATACGAGTATATATACATTTGTTTAAAATCTTTATCAAGTTATTAAATAATAATGATCGATGTTTTGACACCATTAATTTATTCTACCGAGATTGATATTTGGGTAACTCATTTGTCAACTGAAGATTTTAAATTTTTCCCGATTTATCATACGTATAGTTTTTCTCAGTCATGAGCTACTTGCACCGTACGTTTTAAAACGATTACTGTATTTGTATCAAATAAAAACAAAATTTTAAGAAAAATTCTCTATCTATATGTTCATCGTCATTGTCTGCTAATGTTTACTATTATCATCAATTCTTTAACGAAATGTTGGTTTAGCGAACACTGAACGAAATCGGTACAAAGTTAGAAACTGAAGTTGTATACCTGCTGCGTTGCACGGGACGGTCGGTCGAGGTCGGTCGATTGTACTCAGTTCGCGTGTAACATAGATCCTTTCGAAAGTGAACACTTGTTATTTATATAGGTTTTTTTGTGTTTTCCACCCCCCCCCCTCATACCTTCACAATGCGCAACACACTGTCTTCAAGGTATTAGTTTATCGACCGATATCCGATTATGTATTTTATTATTAAACATGCAAAACGTACACATCCTTCGGCGGTTCACGTAAGCACATACAACCGAAAGGAGAATGGCAATTATTGTGCGGTCGGAGTTGATGTACAAGTGTCATGATATAACATCATACAACGTTGTATTGGCCGAGTGAACGGAAATTACAACTTAATTATATTATCAGTCACATCGTCTACGGCGCGCAGCTATTACGATACCGCGTACGACTATCGTAATAATGTTCGCTAGGTCGTATTAAAACGCCGGGACTCCGGGTTGTTATGTCATGATCACGCTTAAACAATATCCAATGTCAACTAATTTAACAGTACGCAGAAATTACCCGTATGTACACACGGTACACATATTCTTGTTGTATGAACTAGGGGATAAAAAAAAAAAAAAACGTTCTTTCTAACCAAAGTTGGTTCAAAACGTTTTAAATTAAAAACTGAAAAAGCTCTTTTTTTCTCCGATCATTATTTTTTTTTATTTTAAAGTTAACGTTTTATATATATATAAATATATAAACTGTAACAGTATTATATTTTTAAAAAAATATACTAACGTAATTATATTCGTTAATCATTTTGCTACTCGATTCATTCGAAACTTAACACAAATAACAAGACTGTAAGGGACTACATTTTAGTGAGTTTCTTTTTTCAAGAGTTATCATTATAATAATAATTGTAAATTTCCCTTCCTTTCATATTTCGTTATGATAAAACATTTTTCATAAATAATTTAATATTACTAAAATTTGGGTTTTCTAATGAATATGAATGACGAATTTTAGTTTAAAAAAAGTATATAATATAAGATAACTTTTTAATACGCCGTATCTACATTAATTTAATATATAATTTTTAACATGTCATTCTTATTCAGTCTTGTTCTCTTGCGATTAAAAACTAGTATTTACTGTTGTACTGTTTTTGTATTGCTACCATCAATAATGATAACAAGGCAAATTTCATTAATGCGAATTCAACATTAATAATTTAATATAAGTATAAAATCTAAAAGTTTTTAAAATAAAATTTTAACACTGCGTTTAAATTTAATTTTGAATTTATGATTTTTGTAACATTACTATAATAATATGACGACTCAAATATTTCTCAATCGATTAATACACATAATTCAACATTTTTTTTTCCTAATTTTGCTATAAAATAAATATTAAATTAATTAAATAAACATTAAAATATATAAGAGACTATATTTTCTGATCATAGGTTGATAAGTAGAAATTTCGATCAAACTAGGCTAGTTGGACTACATTTATAACTCTAAAAATTAATCTTTTTTTATCTTGTTAAAAACAGTATTAATATTTTTTTTCTCGATAACGTTATGTGATATTTAAAAATTGTTATACACCTATATTATTGTAGTTTCCAACAAGATAAAATTTTCTAGGTAAAAAGTTGCCATTTCAAATTTTTAGAGCATTATTAATAAAAGTATTATCAAAAAATTTAACAAACTATTTAAAAAAAAATCCATTTATCTCCTGTTTCTTACAGATAAATTCTAAAATATAAGGTCTTGTAAAATACATAATGTATTAAAATATGTGAATGAATATATTTTTTTTAACTATATATAGATAAATGTAAATGGTTATATTTTGTAAAAGAAAAAGTTTTTTATTTAGTTTATTGGTATAATATATTAATTAAACTCGATTTTTTGTCGCATTAGTACGAATAATTATTTATATCAAATAAATATACCCATTAAATATTATATTTTTATTTCAGCTTTTCATTTTTATCTTATCAAGCTCCATTTTTTAATGTTTTCTACCCATTATGTCATTATCATAATATTCTATTACTGCATTTTAATTATACTCGTATATAAGTTTCAATAACTTTTTCACTACAGCAAATATTTTTCACATCGATCAACTTGACCATTCAACAAGAGCTTATTTAGATTTTTTGGATCTTATATTATTCTATATTTGATTTATTTAAAACTATAAAAATATATTCGTTATTGAAATTTTTATTTAGCGTACATAATAGTTTATGGACATATAGTCGTATATTGTGCTAATGAAATTCTTACCCTTCGTTGTAATTTTCCTTTCAAAAGCAAATCATTTATATTGTAAAAATTGTGTGTTGGACATTTTCCAATTATGATTAATATTGACAAATGAACGTATTTCGTAATGATGCGTTTATCGAACAAATTTTGACTACAGGAATACAACTTATTCTAAAAACAAAGCAATAATAAGGAAATATGTCGGAGTACAATATTTAAAGTAAATATTATCTTTTCTGCTAATATAAAAAAAAAAAAAAAAGAATAACATTTAACAACGAGTATACGTAATTCAAGTTTGATAAATTTTAAAAAAAAGTTTATTTCTATCATAATAGCGTTATTATTAAAACATTGAAATCGTATATTGAAATATTGCCTGCGCATAGTTCTCATATCATTGAAATATAATGTTAATTTTTAATACCTATTTTTTTTTTTTTGGATTTTTCCGATCTTTAAGATCATTCCGTATAACTAATTCCACCTCACTCTGTCTTCCACTAATTCACTTCAGTTTGTTCCTGGATCCACTCTTACAACGCCTCTCTTCACACAATCTTCCCATCTAAGGCGCCGCCTACCCAGCGTCACAGTAGTTTGAAATCCAATCTAGGTGGAAAAAATTATTTTATCCTAATAATCAAATTAAAATAGGTCCAAGATACTGGAAAAATATTTAAAAAAAAATAAATGTTTATTTACACCCGTTGAATGCTAGTATATAAATTTTTTAATCTAAAAGTTAACTTTTTCGTAATATATGATATGATATACAATTTTATTTAAATGTCGTCATTTTCTTCATCTATGAAATTATTATTGACATTTAATAATAATTTCACTTCATTAACTAACTATTTTTTTTTTTTTTGTATATTACGTACCGAGGAAATGTACGGGTCGGATGAAATAAGTAAATGATGGAGAACATCTTCATTTTGCGCTACTCTGCTTTGATGTTTCACAACTATTTTCATAGTTTATTTTGGGTCTTCCTATAATTTTTTTTATCCTAATATTGGTAATTTTAGTTTATATTTAAACCACTCACTATTAGTCTGGATAAATCTTATATGATTCTGTGAACTTTTAGACCAAAGTCTTTGCAAAACAAATGTAAACTTTAAAATTATTTGTTCGACTAATTTTGTGTGTTGTGGCTCCCATTGTTCAGTTTCGTATCGAGCCTTCAAAATATCATGTAGGTATCTTCTTGATTTTATGGATTGAGGGTTCAATAGACCTATATTTTTAATAATGTATATAAATCATCGTAAGAATAATAACGAAAATTAGAATTATTGAAATTAAAGTTTTCGTCAATATCTGAATCAATTATATCGACATTTCTACTGGGACTAGAAAAAAAAAAATTAAAAATACAGACGCAAATGGACGCAAACCAAATTTTCAGATCGAATAAAGTAGAATGTGTACTATAGTATCTATAATATACTTTAGATTCTATATAGTAGTTAACGATTATTTTTGGTTATTTTTTAATTATTCAATTTGAAATATAAGTAATACCTTTTTTTTTGTACTATTTTTCCAGCTATATTTTATACCTAACATCATAAAAATATATATTATAGTTACTGAACACTTACCTTGGTTTTCGAAATTCATTTCCCATACAAAAATAAGTAAAAATATAAAATATAATTAATGCGTGTGGAATGAACGAAAAAACTCGAATAAGTATAATCGATAAAGTATAACAACAGATATGAAAATAATCTTCATTTTCTAATCGACCTGGTCGCCTAACACACTTAATATTATCTGAGGTACTGTATTTATGTTACGTAGGATATACATATTGGGTTCTTGTAATAAAATATTAATATCAATGTACTTTAAAAATGTACTTTTTTCCACCCAAATTGGATTTCAGACCACTGTGCAGCGGTCTTTTTCCTTCTCAATTACTGCCTTTATTATTGTGTTATTTTTCCTCCAGGCATGTCCAGCCCACATTAACTTTCTTTTTGTGGCTTTCATTGATAAGCATGGTTTTTGGAACATGTTTTGGAGCTCCTCATTGGTTCGTATTCTCCATTCTCCGGTTTGTGGGTCAAGATATAGTCCGTAGGTTCGTCATAGAACTTTTCTTTTAAAAATGTCTAATCTTACTACCTCTGCCTTTCTTAGTGCCCATGTTTCTGAGCCATACAGGATAACGGGACATATTAAAGTCATATACATTTTAATTTTTAAATTTATAGATATCGATCTAGATTTTAGCAGGGTTCCAGCTCCAAAATAGCATTTGTTTGCTAATTGTAGTCTTCTTGATATCTCCATTATTGGCTCATTGTCTTGAGTTAAAAGAACGCCTAAGTATTTAAATTGTGTTACTCTGTAAAAGGCGTGTCCTTCCACTTCCAAACTCTCTCCTCGGTGATACATCCTATCACTTCTGTTAAGTTTCATACATTCCGTTTTTTCGTCGTTTATTATGAGACCGACTTTACTCGCAACATCCATTAGTTTCTTACAATGTTTTTTTAATATCTCTATGTTGTTTTCTATGATGGCAATATCGTCTGCATATGCCAGTAGGCCTATCTTTAACTGACCTAATGTTAGGTCTTCAGATATGTTCATCTCTCTAACTATCTTTTCGAGTACTAAGTTAAAAAGAATCGAAGAGAGTGCATCCACTTGTCTTAAACTAGTGGCTACTTTAAACAATTGAGATGTAGAACTTGCAATTTTAATTTTTATCTCAGAGTTTTCCATGCTGGCTTTAATAAGATTGATTAGTTTTTTTCGGAAAATTTAACTCTTTTAATATATTGAATAGGCTTGGTCTATGTATCGAGTCGTATGCTTTCTTAAAGTCAACAAACAATGTATAAACCTTCTTGTCATATTCCCACATTTTTTGAAGTACCTGTTTTATTATGAAGATTTGGTCTGTGGTTGACCTGTTTGGTCTGAATCTACCTTGGTAGTCACCCAAGATTCCTTCATCAATCGGTTTAATTCTGTTTAGAATGCAATACAACACTTTGTACGTCATGTTCAGTAAAGCAATGCCCCTATAATGTTTGCATACTAGTGGGTCGTCCTTTTTATGTATCGGGCATATTAATGCGATTATTCAACCCTCCGGGATCCATTCTTCTTTCCATACCAATTCTATTAGGTTTTAGATATCTGATATGGTATCTTCATCCAAACACTTTAAAATTTCACTCTGGACAGAGATGGAACTAGGAATTTTTACGCCCGGGTAAAATGTTAAAATTACGCCCTATCCATAGACTAATAAACAAATACTCAAATAAATTGTGTTCTTATAATCAATATACAATCGTACTTACTGAGTTTTAACCTAATATCAGTATTTAACGAAGTTAAAAATATCAAATTAGTTGTTAATAATTACGAAAATTACACCCTCTAAAATGTTACGCCCGAGGATAAATCCCCGAATTCCCCCCCCCCCCCCCCCCCCCCCCCCCCCCAGATCCGGCCCTGACTCTGGATCCCATCTTCACCTGCGGTTTTATGATTTTTTAACCTTTTTATTTGTTGTGCCATCTCAATTCTAAATGGTGGTGGGTAATCGTCTTCATTGGGTTCTACGTCAATCCAAGCAAATGAGTCTATGAGGTCCTCAAAATTAAGGAGGTGTACGAAGTAATCTCTCCATTTATCCAAAATATCATTTGAATCTGTAATCAGTATACCATCGCTATTTTTAATTTAATATTTTTTTAATTTCTATGGACATAACTATTTTCCAAATATTTATATTATTTTAATTTGGTCTGTGGTCATACGTTCCTTTTGAGATTCCTTTGCGGATGAAAAATTGGACAATGATAATGTGTCTAAGAGTGGCTATTAAGATTCTCGTTTTTTTAAATTTTTTTTCACAAAGGATTATTTTATTTTTTATAAAATTATTTATGTAGGTATTTCAATAAAAATAGCACATTGAAAATTTGGTCGGTTCAAATATAATTAATTTTATTTTTTCATAATAAACATTTGTATGAAAATAACAATGTTATACATTTTATTTTCTAATTTAAATCTAATTCTAATTTTTAATCCATGATACAGTTTCAATAACAGTGTACAATGCTTACCGTATTGTATATTATATTTTAATAATATTAAATTAATGATATTTTAAAAACATTAATCTGTTATAGAGCGGAGAATGCGAAGACGTCCACGAAAAATTAGCGAGCCCCATGATATTTTTCTCATATGGTATGCTGCTAGTGATTATTGGCAGTGTAGGTTTAATCGGAAACGGCTTAGTTCTTTTCGTCTTTACAAGGTAAGACATTTTTTTTATATTTATTTATCAATAATTATGATTTAATCATAACGTATAAATTAAATATGGGATCAATAATAGAAAAATCTGATAAGTGCACATATTATTTAAAATATAATATTCAAAACTAAAGCATTATTTTATATCGAATGTTAATTGAGTGTAAACCCCAATTCGTTATGATTTGATTTGATTTTTTTAGTCAGTTATGCATTTTCATATAAACTCAAAAAGTTGAAAATTCAGGAAAACCTTTATAATATTTATAAACTTATCTCATTTACTCTAAAATATTTTTGTTATACTCATGCAATTCATTGAGGTATACTACCGCTATGTTTCTAATCGAAAGTCGGTTAACTTGCAACAACCACTGATTTTATTAAATGTAATCTAATATAGCAAAAATACTTAGAATAAATTTTGGTTATATAATTGTTCCTGCAATCGTAAATAATTCATTTTCAATCACAATAACATTATAAAAGTAATGCCATGAAAATCTTATAATTTTACTAAAACTCAAATAATGCAATAAATATGAAATATTCAATCTGATTGGTTTTAGGATATAAATTGTGTTCTCTTATGACAAAAACATAAGGTTAGTGTGACAAATTCGCATACGAACAATATGTTTTAAACGCCAATTACAGTTAAACTACATACTAACAACTGAGGTATGATGGACAAGGAATATTATTTATACACTTCCATTTCATATTTAAACATTAATCGTTGTTCAAAAACTATTCTTTTAGCTCTTTAAAAATATTTACCACGATAGAAAAACCTATTACAGTAATCAAATTGTTTGCTATATTTTTATTAATTAATCTGTCGCCGATTAAAGTATGAAGTAAAAACAATTACTTTGTAGATTAGATGATATGTACGGTATGATTATTCGTTATATCAACAGCATTTGTTAGCTTGGATTGTGGTGAGAGGCAGGGGCGGACTGGCCTGACGGGACACCGGGACAAATCCCGGTGGCC
>NW_020272497.1:0-3437 GCF_003268045.1 Sipha flava
TTAAATAATGACAGTATTATACTTCTGTAATTTTTAAAATAGCTGAAAATTATCATTATCATCATATTTTTTAACATTTTGTTTTAATTTCTCCATGAAAATTGTTTCTTTTTAAGTGATGGTTTTTTCATTGGCCTCCTCATTATTGTCTTCATCATAATTTTCCTATTGCTTTTTTTTTTTTTTTTAAGCGTTTCAGTTGTTTCTTTATCAAACAATGCTTTAAAAGTAGGTAAATCTTTAGAACAATTTAAAATGCACTTAGGAATTACTGTATTACAATAATTAACTATCTTATGTATAGCTTCTAACACAGTTATCTTAAGAGCCACATGATACTGGAATTTCAAACATAAATTATTATAATATTATTAGTTATCAAGTCATAAATTCAATATGTATATTTATAAAAATAATTCAATTATCTTATACATTATGATCCTGAATGATTTCTACTTTTCATTCTTTAAAATAATTAACGAGTTTTTTTTATATTTTACTGCAAACATTTTGTTAAATATTATTTTAAAGGTAACATATTGTCACAAATTATTGAAAATAGTATATTTAAAATAATATGTATTTATATATACATTTTAATAATGTATATATAAAACATTTCTATATTAAAAAGTGTAAACATAGTGGGTTACTTCGGTTTCCTTAAATGTATGAACCTAGCTATATGGCTGTATCCTTTTCAGATACATAATTTCAAACATTACTCACCATCTAGTTAATAATGTGACACTATGACAATAGTTATTTAATCCTAATGCCATTAACAAGGGCATAGAATATTCATATTTTGATTTATTGCAAAATGCATGAAAATCAAATTTAAATTTTTTCAGGATTAGTTTTTGAAATTACTATAGTTTTCATCAATCTTAAGGTTATTGATAAAGATCATGCTTTATATTAATTTAAGAGAACATTGTTTAAATATTGATATTAACCTTTTTTTATATGATATAGGTGATATTGTTTTTTGCTATTATCAAGAATTGTTATACGAAGCAATAATTAGAGATCGACGTTGGAGGAAAGATGGTGTCGGAGAATATTATATTCATTATATAAATTGGAAGAAAAATTGGGATGAATGGGTTGATTACCAAAATGTTTTAGTAATAAACGAAGTAAATATATCGCATAAAGAATTTTTAGAGAAGGAATTGTAAGAAAATAATGAAAATATTGTACTATTTATTTTCAACTAACTTCTATATTTATAATATAGACAAAAAAAGCTTGAAAAACAAAATTCATCCAAAAGAAAGAAAAAAGGTGTAATAATGAAGCTCGCTAATAACACAATACTGTCAGGAAAAAAGAGAGGAAGAAAAAGAAGTGATTTAGTTTAAAATAAATACCTATATATTTTGTGTATAATGTGAATTATAATTAAACATTGTATTTGTTTTATCTAGAATTATCTAATATTACACCATGTACATCTGCAACAAAAAAACGAAAAAGTAAAATATTTTAATTAAATAGTAACTAAACATTAATGGTTTTAAACTTATTATTGGTACTTATTAGAAACATCTCTTGATAATGATTCTCTCAATTTTCCATCTACTTCAGGATCACTTATTCATACAGCAAAAATTAATATTAATTTATTAATTTTAAAATTAATGTTCCATTTAATATTTATGTTTTTAAAACTTTCTATTTATTTATTTTACCTATATCATCTAATAATGATTTTAAAGATTCTCAATATGCTTCTTTATCGAATCAAATACGAAATAAAAATAATACATTTAAAGTTTAATATTACCATTAATAATTATAATATATTGAATTTTCTATTTGAACTTTTTATGTATATCATCTAAAGCTGATTCTCAATCCAACTCTGGATCACTCTACGGTGGAAAAAAAGGTAATATATTTTGAATTAATATTAATGTGTAATATTGTCACACTTACTATCTATAACTTTTTGGCATATCTCCAAATAATGATTCTCTGATTTCTCAAAATGCTTCGGAATCAAATCTTGAAAGAAATAATAGTATTACAAATTAAATTAACATTAATCTTTACAATTTTAATTTTATAATTGTATTTTTTAGAAATAACTGATGATCAAAGACTACGTTTTAAAAAAAATTTGAAACCAAACGCTTATGGAGTGAGAAGTATTATATTTTAAATTTAATACCGATGTTTGTTGTTATATCTATGATTTAAAACTTTTTAGTCATATCTCCTGAAAGAGAAGTCATGGGATTCGAACCCATTTATGAATTAAACTTCAATAAGAAAACAAGTAATATATTTTAAATTCAATATCTATATTTCTATTTATGATTAAACATTTCCTATTTATATCCTTTAAACAAATATTACAAATTTTCTGGATTTTAAAAAGTTTAAAAAAAGATTAATCAATTTCAATTTTAAAATTAATATTTATGGTTTTTAATTCTCTATTTATGATTCATTTAATACTTCAACATCGTATCTCGAAAAAGAGAAGTAATAAAATTAAAATTAACACAAATATTTATTATATTTCAATTTTTATTTATTCTTTTTAGGCACAATTGATGATCAAACTCCAATTTCATTACCTGATTGTGAATCAAATATTACTAGAAAAAGAAGTAATATATTAAAAATGAAATTTTAACATTGCTATTTATATTTTTTTATGTTTTTTTTTTTTTACCTTTTAGGCACATCTGATAATAATTCTTTCAATCGGGATTCACATTCTTCCGATCAGGATTCACGTTCTGTTAATTGGGATTTACAATCTGTCGATCGGGATTCACATTCTTCCGATCAGGATTCACGTTCTGTCTATCAGGATCCACATTTTGTCGATCAGGATTCACATAGTACTAATGTATCAAATTTTGAAATAGAGAGAAGTAATAAAATTAAAATTAACACATATTTATTATATTTAAATGTTTTATTTGTTCTTTTTAGGCATAAGTGATGATGAATCAAGTATTAGTAGTGTAAAAAGTAATATATTATTAATTCAATTTTAATATTTTATAATTTTTTTATGTTTTTTTTTTTTTACCTTTAAGGCACATGTGATAATGATTATTTGTATTCATCTAACAGTAACATATCATATTTTGAAAGAGAGAAAAGTATTATATTTAAAATTAATATAAATATTAATTATATTTCAATTTTTATTTGTTCTTTTTAGGCATAATTGATGATCAAAGTTCAACTTCATCATCTGATTTTGAATCAAACTTTCCTAGAGAAAGAAGTAATATACTATAAATTAAATTTTAATATTGCTATTTATAATTTTTTATGTTTTTTATTTATTTATTTTTTTTACCTTTTAGGCACATCTGATAATGATTCTTTGCATTCATTCAACAGTAACATATCATATTTTCAAAGAATGAGAAGTATTATGATTAAAATTAACATAAATATTTTTT
>NW_020272497.1:3447-4490 GCF_003268045.1 Sipha flava
AACATAAATATTTTTTATATTTAAATTTTTTATTTGTTCTTTTTAGACACAACTGATGAATCAAGTTTTTGTAGTATAGAAAGTAATATATTATAAATTCAATTTTAACATTGCTCTTTACAATTTTTCATGTTTTTTTTTTTTTACCTTTTAGGCACATCTGATAATGATTCTTTGCATTCATTTAAAAGTAACATATCATATTTTAAAAAAAAGAAAAGTAATATAATTAAAATTACATAAATATTTTTATATTTTTATTTTTATTTGTTATTTTTAGGCACAATTGATAATCAAACTCCAATTTCATCACTTAACTGGAAATCAAATATTCGTAGAGCAAAAAGTAATATATTATAAATTCAATATTATAATTAATGATTTGTCAACTTTCCATTTTTTACTTTAAGGTTTACCTCCTATTTATCTTAGTTCCAATGGCCATTCTACTTCGAGACCATATTTTAAAAGATCAATCAGTAATGATATTTACAATTAATATTAACATAAATATAGTATTTTATTGCATAAATTTTAATCTTTATTTTTCAGATTTATCTACAGTATTTCTTAAGAGTAAATATCCATTTATTGATGAATTGTATAACCCAACACAAAAAATTCAAACTCTTATTTGGAATACGACTCCTGCAAATAAACAAGATAGCTCTGAAATAAGTACTCATCTAGTAATATATAGAGGTAATTTATTTAATGTTAAAGATAAATTGCAAAATGTATACATTTAACATGTTTATTTATTTACCTATTAGGTCCTAATAATTCCAATTTCCACGATATATCATCTTTTGATTCAGAAAAACTAGATGGTAATTTATAACATATAGTTATACAAGTTATATTATATTTAATCAAATATAATTCATTTTTCCCATTTAAATCAGCTCACATTTCACCTACATCGCCTTTGGATTTATCAACAACTAAAAAACCAGAAGATTCGGAGAAACAAATGAATTTACATGATTTAACACAATCTGAAGAAGAACTAAAAAGTAATTTTTATCTTAGCAGAAAAATTT
>NW_020272498.1:0-6052 GCF_003268045.1 Sipha flava
TGGCTATAAGTTGATATTGTCTAATATATAATCTTCTAATTCTATACCTATAAGACTAATAACTGACATTAATATTTATGTCTACAGTTTATCATTGGACGCGCTCTTACCTCTTCGGTCATCATGGAAGAGTTCTTCATATCTCGTCGTCACTGTTCTATCAGATATGAAAATAACTGTTATTTCGTATCCGACTTAGTAAGTGAATTAATAAGCTAATTTAATAAAATGAAATAGATATTTTTGTTAGTTATCATTATAAAAGTATATAGTGTCGGTTGCAGCATATTTTACTAAACTATGCAGTGTCGTAGCTATTAGAGGAATGGGCCATGCCCCCTCCACCATAAGCCGTATTATTTATACATATAATTAGTAAAAATAACCATTGTGGTGGTTTTTTTATTTTTTATTTTGCATTATGGGTGTGTCTAAATTTTTTATATATATTTTAGTTTACTAACTAAGAAGAGGTACATAAAAAGTTTATTGGTCAAAAGGGGTACAGTGCTAATAAAAGTTTGAGAATTCCTGGTCTAGGATATAAGACTTGTATAATACAATGAAAAATATAAAATAATTTTTAATAAATTGTTTAAACATTTAATAATATATTGTATTAATTAGTTTATATTTTAATTTCATTTCATTAACTTCATGATTTTTAATTTTTATATTATTGAAAATTGTTTTTAGTAAAATAATTAGTTTTATATGAATTAAAAACCTATATTGTATTAGAATTATGTAATTTATGTTTTTGAATTTAATCCTTACAATTATTTCCTTTTTTATATAAATCAAAAAATAGCAGTCATGCTCTGGTACTTTCCTAAATTGTAAAAGACTTTCAAGTACGAGTAATATTACAGAATTACGACATGGAGATCTTATTGGCTTCGGTCATAAAAGCAAGATTACTAGAACATTCAAATTTACCTTAAACAATATCTCAAAAAAAAACAAAAAACCAAGGTAAATGAAATCGATTTAGAATAGTAATGTAATTAAATAAAAAATATTTAAAAGGAACATTTATGTTTAAATAACAGGAAATTAGAAAATTAAAACTATTCTTAATACAATATTGATTTTTTTTTTTTTTTGTATTTAGTGCTAACATTTTTATTTTAGGTCAGAAATATTTTTTTAAACAAGTATAATATTAGTCTTCTATTTACTACATATGTGTGTACATTCGAACCATTTAATAATAAAGATTATCGTTGTTCTGTTAATTGAACACTAAAACAAGAATTAAATTTATTGCTACTTTTATTCTTTTAATAATTTTAAATATATTTTTTATTTCTATTAACTTCATAAATATATCTGTTTAATATTTAGATTATACAATAAACATGGTATTGGAGTTCATACTGAAGAAGAAATGTTTGAAAAGAACATAAAAGACCTTCATGAGGTAATATTGAATGTAAGTTTAACTTTATTAACTATAATTTTGTTAGAAATTACTAATAATATTTTAAATATCACAATGTTAAAATAATCATTATTATTGTTGTTCGATTATAGTTAAAAGTTGACCATACAGTATTACGTGATAAAGTTAAAACTGAATTAGTTGAATTGCAAAATATGATGAACGACAGCATGAAAATTAAAAGTATACAAACTAAAAAAGTAAGTAGTAATCAATGTTTTTTTTCAATCGTATTTTTCTTATTCCTCGTCTTATATTTCATCATATATTATGAAAAAAATTTTATGATTATATTTGTGTTTTAATTTGTATACCATTATCTCTAAGGGACATGATGTAATTCAAAAAATGACCAACGAAATTCCTACACTAAAGGCGAAATTAGAGAGTATGTTGTTTTATATATTTCTTATATCTTATACTTGTGATTAAAATGTAATTGATGATTAATTTATTTCAATAAAAATTTTAGATGAATTATATGATGTGGGTGCACCTGAATTATTGAAACAACAAATCCATTCTCAGTTCGAAAATGAACTTCAATGTTCAATTTGCAGTAAATTATTGTGCAAGGTAAACAATTTTTAATTTTTATTCTTTATTTGATATGATAACTTATTTTATTTTTTCAGGCTACGGTTCTAAATTGCGACCATACCTTTTGTGAAATGTGTATTATGAAAAGGATGCAGAAATTTAAATCGTGTCCTGTTTGTAAAGCTAAATTTAAATTCACTTCCAAATGTATAACTTTGGACAATTATATTATCATGAATCAGAATATTACTGGTGGTGCTAAAAGATCTGCTAAAGATGGTATGCACTTTATAATAATATTTCATTTTCCTTGTGTCTGATATCTTATTTTATCTGTAGACCATCTAATAAGCATTTCTGACTAATTTACTTATCATTTATTATTTTGTTATATATTTATTTTACACTCTGTACAATGCTTATGTTTTTTAAATAATTTAAGTGCTTCCTTCAATACCACCTGCCGTGGAAGTTAAGAAGAGACGACGACGACGATGAACAAGGTACAATATATGGTCGAATAGGCCACTAAAATTTAACACATGCTTACTTTATAAGAAAAGAACCAATCCCAGTATGTGAAACTTGCAATGATGTTAAATTGCACCAAATATACGGAAGCCCACAAGATCCTCAAAAACCCCATCACACTTCATCAAGCGTTCAATAAAGACAATACGGACGTAAACAATTCATTTTTCAATTGTATAAACATAAGTCATAAATTGCGAATTATTCTATACATGTGAATATTTATAAAATATATAAAATATATATATATATATATACATTAATAAGAGGGCTGGTTTATTCACCGGGTAGCATAAATTACTCAAATAAATGAATACAATTATATTAATCTAATCAATATAAATGTATAAAAAAATAATATTATAAATGCTGAACTGATATATAATAGTATAATAAAATGCCTACGGCGGCTACTCTATGAATTATAATAATAATAATTAGGGTCGTAAATTTGTAGGAAAGTGCTTTTTTTTTTTTTTTTTGGTGATTGGTTAGGTAAGTATATAGTTTGAATTATGTAAATACGAATCCATTTATGCAAATTTTATTTTGCATTTTTTGACTTTTTAGATTACTTTTGTGGATTTTTTTGTCATATTTTACTTTTTTATTTCATTTTCTGGTATTTTTAATCAAATTCTAAAGACTAAAGATGAATAAGGCACCCGAAAATAAATATATTTAAGTTTATTTCATTATTTTAACAGAACAAATACTTACAAAAATTGTAAAAAATGTTTCAAGTGAATAGCATTTAGTACATGCAGAAAATTCAAATTTTATCTACATTTTTATTATTTTTTATTAAATAAACATTTATGCATAGGTAATGTATAATAATGTATAATATCCTGTACCTAATATCAATATAAATATAATAACTAAATTAAAAACCATTTTAAATGAATTTTATACTATAATTTTTGGCATTTAATATTGCATATTTTAGGTTCTCTAGTGCATTAAATCCAAAGCCCTAATAATAATATGCCTACGGCGGTTGCTCTGTGAATAATAATAATAATAATTACGTGCCTACGGCGGTTAGGCCCGTCGGCCTCTGCACGACAATGAAACAAATATGGTCGACCAGTACTCAAGCGTGACTGTGTACAATGGCGGATTTCATGCGACTGCACAGGGGATGTGAGTAGTACAACAACTAATACGAAAATTATCGCAGCCCCCGAGTGCATGCGACCCCGCTGAACAACAGTGCCGAAAGAAGAGAGACGGGTCTGCGACGGATGACGATGACACACGAATGAAAACCACGTCGTTCACAACGGCCGTTGCCAAGTGACTGCCCTGGTGGCTTAGGAGTGAAAGCAACGGGATCGCTGGGAACGACACTTAGCGGGGACGGCCGACGAGAAGGACACGAAAACCGATTACTTGGTTTCAACGAGATATAGCCGCCGATCCACGAAAACGGACGCGTTGACGCGAAGGCGGACACAAGACGAGAAGAACGACGGGGCCGACGGCATTCATCACGAGCGTGTCGACGGTAAAACGTCTCGGTGCCATCACGGCGAAAGCGTAACGCGAGAACTTCGTGACAATTTATGGCACCGGGAGCACGACTCGCGAATCCGGCGAAACGTAAAAACTGGAAAACACGGAACAACGGGAACCAGTGGCGTGTCCAGAATTTTTTTTTTTTTTGAGGGGGGGGGTTATAAAAAAATGGAACATTAAATTTTTTTTGAATTTTGTGCGTTTTTATTATAATCAATAAACAATATACATACACTAAACGTTTTCGGGGGGGGGGGGGGGGTATAACCCCCTAACCCGCCCTGGATACGCCACCGAACGGAACACGTCTACGCGCGATAACGACAACGCGGTTACGTACCCGTCGACAATGGACACGGATGCGCTACGCGCCGCTGCTGCGGATCACGAGAAAACGATAACACTAAAGACAAAGACGGAAACGGAATGAAAATTCTTTATTTTTTCGCAGCAGCAGCAGCAGCAGCTGCACGAACATTTTCATTGATGAACGATAGAGAAACGATCGATTCGATTCGGCCCGGTTCGATACACTTTTGACGAACCCAGGTAAGGGTAATGATGTCCGAGCCGTGATACGGGTACAACACTCGGTACGTTGTTTACTCGGTAAGATAATTATAAAAAAATTGTACGTTCGTGCAGCTGTTGAAACGAGCTTTATCGTCAAAAATAACGATTAATAGTTTGGTTTTCACGCGCGTACAGAATCGCCGACTGCCGTCTCGATGGCTGACGACCGTGACACTGCTCAGGGTTGCGAACACAACGTCGACAAACTTATCCGCGTATTCGGACGGGTACGTTATAGCTTATCATTCCCTGTTCATTGTTTTTATTACCGTATGCAGATTAACATTTTGACGACGAGATGCATATCTGGCGGCGCGGTACGAGGGTGAGGCCGACTAATGCGGTGGCGACGTGGCCCATCGGTTCAATCACGATGATCCCTTCCACCCTTCACGCGCTATACATTTGCGTACTGCAGCCCAGGGCGGCAATTTTAAACGGTATCTAAAACGCATTGAACAAAAAAAAAAAAAAACCATTTGACGAATGCATTTTTAGAAAATGCATTCTGACTACGAGTTAGGTGGTCAACAGTTTTAACCGGTGAAATTTTCCGGTGGCCCGGTGATTAATGTGGCCAGTGGTCGTTGTTGCCGTCAAAATTAAATGAAAAATAATCAATAACCAATGTAAAATTATGTAATATTTTCGGTTTAATTACATCCCATCTGGTGAATTGTGTGTACAAACATGAATGAAAATACAAAATAATAAAATGAAAATAGTTGTCGGAATTGTGATCGTTATCTTACCGATGTCCTGTGGAACTTAATATTTTCCGTTAAAATTTTGACGTCTGCGCACTACTTATGGAATTTAAATATCCAATGTGACTGTCCGTGATCGCATGTTTATTCGATTCGTGCTTAGTTGAACGTTTTTTAACTTTAAAAGTTCTGTTGTGTGTTTCTAAGTATCTATTAAAAATGGAAAATATAAAAAGAAAACATAAAGGAAATGCTGAAAAATTAAGATAAGAAAAAAATAAATTGCTTAGCGTTGATGCATCTAAATGCAAGTCTTTAGATTTTATGTTTCAAAATCAATCTAAAAATAAAGACGTTGACAAGAATATTGAATCGAATTCTAATAACGTAACTTAGAGTACCTACTCTAAAATCTAATAATCAATAAAAAGATAAAAAAAAATAACGCATTAATTAATATATTTGATCGGTACGATTGTGATTCAAATTTATGTGTATATCTTATAATGGCTTAAGAAAACATTTCTTCTGGTTTGGAATTTAATTCATTGACGTGATTTACAGCAGGATCACTGCTCGACAAATGAATTAATTTTGACATAGTTGATCCTGATGTACGTAACGCTTAGTCGAATTATTATCGTCTTCTTTTTATTTATTTTTATTTTTTTTATTTTAACAACACTAATTTATGGTTGTATTTTCAGCGTTTTGCTATCACAGTATATTACGGAAT